>NC_137793.1:59468284-59590784 GCF_963383645.1 Muscardinus avellanarius | reverse complement strand
CACTCTGTTTCAAAAAATAAAAAACCCAAAAAAATAGGGCTGAGGGTGTAGCTTGGAGGTACAATAAAAAATAAATAAAAAATAAAATAAATTAAATAAATTTTAAAAATAAAATAAATAAAAAAATAAAAATAAAAAGAGATAAAAGAAAAGAAAGGAGAGAAAATCATCTTGAATAACTGATAACTTGAAACTATATATTGAAAGGTCACACTGTACATGCTGGGAAACCAACTAAAACATATTATAGTAAACATGTAGGCTTGAAAAGAAAGAAAATAAAAATAATTCTCAGACATCTAGTGAAAACTCTCAGAAAGAATAAATTTTCTTTCTTTCTTTCTTTCTTTCTTTTCTTTCTTTTCTCTTCTTTCTTTCTTTCTTTCTTTCTTTCTTTCTTTCTTTCTTTCTTTCTTTCTTTATTTTTTTTTGGTGGTGGGGATAGAACCCAGTGGCCCTCTACCTCTGGGCTGCACTCCCAGACCTATTTTATATTTTATTTGGAAACAGGGTCTCACTAAGTTGCTGAGAGCCTCACTAAGTAGCTGCAGCTGGCTTCGAACCTGCGCAATCCTCCTGTCTCAGCCTCCCAAGCGCAGGGATTACAAGCGTGTACCACCACACCCAGCTTAGACAAAATAAATTTTCATCAGATTTTCCTACTCATTGGTTTATGCCAGAAGACAGAGTTCATATTCAAGACACTCAGAAGAAAATGTAATCATGAATTTAATATCCACTCAAGAGCCATCAAGTTTCTTTTGTTGTAATTGACAACCTGACTCTAACATTTTTTAAATATTATGTTATGGAAACAACAATAACAAGAATAGACAAAATAATCACAAATACCTGAGTTTTAAACTTATTATAAAATTACCCAAATCAGCTCAGCTACTGAGTGAGGCCCTCTGCAAATTAGTGAGACTCTGTTTCAAAATAAAGAATAAAAAAATAGGGCAAGGGGTGTAGCTTGGAGGTTGAATGCCCCTGGGTTCTATCACCAGACCCACAAAAAGCAAAACAAACAAACCAAAAAACCCACTACTACTACTGCTGCCCCCTTCTTTTTAATTTTTTAAAAAATTTTATTGGTGTATTATATTCATACATCATATTTGGGTAAAAAACTTATGTGTACATACATGTACACATTATCGATTTAACCCCTACCCAATTCCCACCCCATTCCCTCCCCATCCCTCCTTCCCTTGCTTGGCTTAGTGGTTGACTTTGATATGTTTAAGTACATTCTGTGTTTTAGAGAATTTCCTTCTTCTCCCCTCCCATCTCCTCATTTAGGTTGTCTTGTTTGCTCCTCTATAGGATTTCCTTTTTTACCTAGAGTTCCTCCTATGACCCATTTCTCCTTAGCTTTCACATATTAGGGAAAGCATCTGATTTCTTATTTTTTGTGACTGACTAATCTCACTTAGCATAATGTCCTCCAGTTCCATCCATTTTCCTGAAAATGATGTAATTGAGTTTTTTTAATGGCTGAGTAAAATTCCATTGTGTACATATCCCACAGTTTTGTAATGCATTCATCTGTTGCTGGGCATCTTGGCTGGTTCCATAGTTTGGCTATGGTGAATTGTGCAGCTATGAACATAGATACACATGCATTAGTTTGGTAGTTTGGTTTCCTTTTATTTTGGGTAGATACCCAGAAGTGGTATTGCTGGATCAAGTGGTAGATTTGTTCTCATTCTTCTGAGGATTCTCCATACTGTTTTCCAAAGTGGTTGCACTAATTTGCAATCCCACCAACAATGTTTTAGCATTCCCACTTCTCCACATCCTTGCCAGCATTTGTTGTTTGTTTTTTAATGATTGCCATTCTAGTTGGAGTTAGGTGAAATTTCAGGGTAGTTTTGATTTGCATCTCTCTGATTGCCAATGATGTTGAGCATTTCTTCAAGAATTTATTGGCCATTTGAATTTCTTCTTTTGTGAAGTGTCTATTTAGTTCGCTTGCCCATTTTGTTATTGGATGATTTTTTTTTTTAGTGTTAAGTCACTGGAGTTCTCTTTATATTCTAGATATTAGTCCTCTATCGAAGGGGTAGGTGGCAAAAATCTTCTCCCATTCTGTTGGCTCTCGATTGAGGTTCTTGACAGTTTCCTTTGCTGAACAGAAGCTCTTCAGTTTCATGCAATCCCACGTATTGATTCACCTTTTAGTTTGTTGTGCCTTTGGCGTCTTGTTGAGAAAGTGTTTATCTGTGCCTATGTGTTGAAGTGTTGGATCTATGCCCTCTTCAAGGAGCTTCAAGGTCTCTGGTTTGATTTCCAAGTCTTTGATCCATCTTGAGTTGACTTTTGTGCAGGGTGAGAAAGTGGGATTAATTTCCAATTTTCTGCATATGGTTAACCAGTTTTGCTAACACCATTTGTTGAACAGGCTATCTTTTTTCCAGTGTATGTTTTTGGCCCCCTTGTCAAAAATCAATTGGCTGAAAGTGTGTGGACTTGTTTCTGGGTCTTCTATTCTGCTCCATTGGTCTATTTATCTGTTTTTGTGCCAGTACCATGCTGTTTTTATTACAATGGCTTTGTAGTATAGTTTAAAGTCAGGCATTGTGATTCCCTCCTGCATGGTTTTTGTTGCTGAGAACTACTTTGGCTAATCTGGGCTTTTTGTTATTCCAAATAAATTTAAGGACTGATTTTTCTATGTCTGTGAGGATGATCTTGGTAGTTTAATGGGCATTGCGTTGAATTTTGCATTGTAGATCACTTTTGGAAGGATGGCCATTTTAATGATATTTATTCTGCCAATCCATGAACATGGAAGATCTTTCCATCTTCTAAGATCTTCTTCGATTTCTTTTGTCAATGTTTTATAATTTTCTTTGTAGAGATCTTTTACCTTCTTGGTTAAGTTTATTCCTAAGTATTTTATTTTGTTTTTTTGTGAAAGATCCTGAGTGGAAGTGTTTTCTTAATTTCTTTTTCAGCGGATTTATGGTTGGTGTACAGGAAAGCTTCTGATTTTTTGAGATTGATTTTGTATCCGGACACTTTGCTGAATTTGTTGATCAGTTCTATAAGCCTTTTGGTTGAGTTTGTTGGGTTTTCTAAATATAGTATCATGTCATCTGCAAATAGTGAAAGTTTGAGTTCTTCTTTTCCTATTTGTACTCCTTTTATTTCCTTTCCTTGCCTTTTTGCTCTGGTTAGAATATCTAGTACTATATTGAAGAGAAGTGGTGATAATGGACATCCTTGTCTCATTCCTGTTTTTAGGGGAAATTCTTGAAGTTTTTCCCCATTTAATATAATGTTGGCGGTGGGCTTATTGTAGATTGCCTTTATGATGTTGAGATATGTTCCTTCTATTCCAATTCTCGGCAGTGTTTTTATCATAAATGGATATTGAATTTTATCAAATGCTTTTTCAGTGTCTATTGAAATGATCATGTGATCATTGCCGCTGGCAATATGGCGCTGCTGCCACACCCTCGGCCGTGAGGTTGGCGTATTTCTTTTCTGGTTTTGAGCTCCGGTCTGAGTCCCTGCAGGGCCTGATGAGCTTGACCACTGGGAGTTTTAGTCATTCTTTGCACTTAAAAAACTGCTGAATTACACCTGAATGATCCACAGCTGCTCACTTCAGCTCCTTGTTTACCTTTCTTCTCTGGAGCCTGGTGGGTTGTTGAGTGCGCTGATCTGGAGCTGTTGCAGGTGGCACTGCTGCTGCACCCTCGCCTGTTCTGAGTCCTTTTCTTCTCTGGAGCCTGGTGCTGCAAGGCAAGATGGCGCCGGTGCAGCTCCGCCACCACAATGTGGGCTGGTTTCTTTTCTGGTCTCTGGTTGTTCTTCTAGTCTTCTTTTTCTCTGTCCCTTGTATTTACAGTTTTTATTTCTCTGCTGATGGTGTTTTTTGGCTATGAAAAGCACTGATTTTGTGGCAATAGAGATAGATTGTTAGCAGGACTCGTAAATGCTGCTTTTCTCGGTCGCCATCTTCCCGGAAGTCCTGCCCCCTTCTTACTAATGCTCAATTCCTGTATTTTAGGCCAATGAAAATGTATTTAATTAAGCTTCTGTTTCCTTTAGACATTATCTCTTTAATTTTTTTTAAATAACTGAGGATTGAACTCAGGGGCATTCTACCTCTGAGCTATACCACCAGCCCTATTTATTTATTTTTTTTATTCTTTATTTTGAAACAGGATCTCACTGAGTTGGAAAGGGCCTCACTAAGTAGCCAAGGCTGTCTGCAAACTGTGATCCTCCTTTCTCAGCCTCCTAAATGCTGGGATTACAAGTGTGCACTACTACGGCGGTTTGGCAGCTGTATCTTAACCAAAGAAGTATGTTATCTCAGAGAAGAGGAAAACATGATATAATAGAGCCAGACTAAACCTAAAACCCATCTGTGCTGGGCTTAGTGGCACACACCTGTAATCCCAGTATTTGGAAGGTTGAGACAGGAAGATCACAGGTTCAAGGACAGCCTCAACAACTCAGGCCCTCAGCAACTTGGTGAAACCCTGTTTCAAAGTTAAAAAATAAAATAGGGCTGGGAATGTAGCTCAGAAGTATGCCCCTGGGTTCCATCCCCAGGACCCTGCCCCAGATAAAAGAATTATACCCAGAAGTAAGTATCCACCTAGCAGGCAAACACCAAGTGAAAGCAAAGCAAGAGAAAGGGAAGAAGCTTGGCATGGTGGCACATACTTGTAATCCCAGCATTTGGGAGGCTGGGACAGGAGGATGGGGTTCTCAGATGGCCTCTGCTACTTAGTGAGGCCCTTTGCAAATCAGTTAGACCCTGTTCAAAATAAAAAATAAAAAAATAGTCCTGGGGGTGTAGCCAGAGGTAGAATGCCCCTGGATTCCATCCCCAGTACCCCCCTCCAAAAAAAAGGGAAGGGAAGAAAGCCTACAGAGTGTCAATCACCTGTCAGGAGGGCAGGCTTTTCACCGTTACCTTTTCTGAAAACCCAGTGCTCATGTGGAGCATCCTCATTCCCATTTTATAATTTGGAAAAGGAGGTTCAGAGAGTTTACTCATTCTTGTCCTGAATTAATGGCTTTAAACTTGATGGAACACACACACACACACACACACACGTTCACCAGAGCACCTGCAAATTATAGTGATTTTACTAGGACATAGATACTTATTTGATATTTATGTATTATTTATTTATTTGTGGTCCTAGGGATTGAACCCACAGGCATTCTGCCTTGGAGCTACACTCCCAGTCCCTCCCCCACTTTTTTGAAACTGGGTCTTCCCAGGCAACTGAGAGTCTGGCCTTAAACCTGCCATTCTCCTGTCTCAGCCTCCTAAGCAACAGGATTACAGGTGTGCACCACCTCGCCCAGCCATACATACTTACTTTGTTTGCTGTTTGCTCAGCTTCTTGGGTCTATAAGTTTACATCTTTTGCCAAATTTTGGAATTTTTTTTTTTTTTTGGTGGTACTGGGGTTCCTGGAAGCCCTTCTACCTCCGGGCTACACTCCTAGACCTATTTTTATACTTTTTATTTGGAAACAGGGTCTCTTAAGCCAGCGAGGCTGGCTTCGAACCTGCGGGATCCTCCTGTCTCTGCCTCCTGAGCACGGGGATTACAAGCGTGCACCACCATGCCCGGCTTTTGGAAACTTTTTGAACATAATTTTTTTGAACAAAAAAAAATCCTCCTCTTTAGAACTATGAACACATGAATATTATGTTTTTATAGTAATCTCATAGATTCTTGAGGTTTTGTTCATATTTAAATATTTCAGTCTATTTTTCTTCATTATAAGATTGGTTAATTTTTATGGTTTCATATTTAAATTCACTAATTCTTTCTTCTGTCCTCTTCATTTTGTTGTTGAGCTCATGGACTCTTATTTCAGTCATTGTATTTTTCTGTTCAAAAATCTCTATTGGTCTTTTCTACTTTTAATTTCTATATATTTATTATATATTTGTATTTATATATTTTATATGCTTTTACTTTATTTCATTTTCTATCTTAATTTTCCTTTGGCTGAGGTTTTCAATGTCTTTGTCAAGCCTTCCTATTTTTCTCACTGGCTGGAGGAAGCATTACTAATGAGTGGAGTAGGAGTCATGCATCTCCACCAGCCCCCTGGTCCACATGGCAGGAGAGATGGGGCATCTCATCGTTGCTCCCCATGGGACTCCACTGACAACATGGTGGGGTGAGGGTTGGCCTTGTTCCTGATGTGTGTTACTTGTGCTGCCATAACAAAATATCATACCCTGAGTGGCTTAACCCCAGAAATAATTTTTTCATAGTTTTGGTAGCTAAAAATCCAAGATGGATCTAGATGTGATGGCACACACCTGTAGTCTCAGTACTAAGGAGGCTGAGACAGGAGGATCTCAGGTTCAAGGCCAGTCTTGGCAACTTAACAAGACCCTCAGCTAAGATTATTTGATTACAAAGGGTAATAAAATTTAATATCAGAGAAAACGGAAACAGATGGACTGTAGGCTTTCAAAAAATACTGGAATCTCTAAGTCTTGTAACTTAGCAAAACTCTGTTTCAAAATGAAAAATAAAAAGGAGGGCTGGGGGTGTAGTTTGGAGGTAGAATGCCCCTGAGCTCAATCCTTAGTACGTGTGTGTGTGTGTGTGTGTGTGTGTGTGTGTGTACTCTCCAAGATGGATGTGTGTATGTGTGTGTGTAACTCTCCAAGATAGATGTGTGGGTATATACTTTTCAAGATAAATGTGTGTGTGTATACTCTCCAAGATGATGGATATGTGTGTATGTGTATGTGTGTATACTGTCCAAGATAGATGTATGTGTGTGTATGTGTGTGTATACTCTCCAAGATGAATATGTGTGTGTGTATGTGCACATGTGTGTATGTGTGTGTACTACCTAAGATGGAGGTTCTGACAGGGTTCTGTTCCTGGTGAGGACGGCTACTTTCTTGTTGGGTCATCACATGGTGGAGGGAGGCAGAGGAGAGCCCTTGATAGTCCCTGGTAACCTTATAGTCCCTGTCTCCAAATACAGTTGCTTTAGGGAATAGGGCTTCAACAGATGAGGTGAAGGCAGACACAATTGGTCCACTGCACATGGTGGGCTGTGAAGTCCTGTATTTTCTAGGCCTCCTCTGACATGACCGTGGAATAGAGAGGGAGAAGCATCTTGTTGCCCATGAACAGGTGACTTCGATCCATTCCCAGTGTTACCATGGCCATGAGGAAAGTTACTCCTGTGATGATGTTGGATGATGTAGGACTTGCCCATCAGAATAGACCAGCCATCATGTTGTGAGAGGGGCCACCTGGCAAGGAACCCAACATAGCCTCTAGGTGTCCTGAACAACCCTGCTGATACCCAGCAATCCCCTAACCCTAAGAAACTGAATTTCACCTACTGCCACATGAGGCTCTCAGAAGGGGAGTTCCAAACTGGGCAAGGTGGCATATGCCTGTAATCCTGGTACTTGGAGGCGGAGACAGGAGGATTGCAGTTTCAAGGCCAGCCTCAGTAACTTAGAAAGGTCCTACTTAAGGGGGAAAAAAAAAAGCCTGGGCGTGATGGTACACACTTGTAATCCCAGTACTTGGGAGGCTGAGACAAGAGGATTCATGGCCAGACTCAGCAACTTAGTGAGGCACTCTGAAACTTAGTGAGACTCTGTTTCAAAATTAAAAAAAAAAAAAAAATGGCTAGGGATGTGGCTTAGAGGTAGAACGTCCCTGGGGTTCTATCCCCAGCACCAAAGGGGGGGCACCCTAGGGGTGTAGCTCAGAGGTAGAACACCCCTGGGTTCAGTCTTCATTATCACAAAAATAAACAAATAAATAGAGCGTCGGGCGAGGTGGTGCACGCTTGTAATCCCAGCATTCCGGAGGCTGAGACAGGAGGAGTGTGGTTCGCGGACAGCCTCAGATACTTAGGCCCTCGGCAACTTAGTGAGACCCTGTTTCAAAAATAAAGAATAAAAAATAGGGCAGAGGATTGAATGCCCCTAGGTTCGTTCCATCCCCAGACCCGCAAAAAAACAAACAAACAAACAAACAAACAAACGATAAAATTGTATGTGGTGGCACATGCCTGTAATCTCAGTACTTGGGAGGCTGAGACGGAAGAATCCCAGGTTTGAGGCCAGCTTCAGCAATTTAACAAGGCCCTCAGCAACCTACCAAGATCCTATTAAAAAAAAAAAAAAAAGAAAAAGCTGGTTGTGATGGTGCACACTTGTAATCCCAGTGCTTGTGAGGCTGAGGCAGGAATTGTGGGTTTGCGGCCAGCCTCAAGACCCTCCACAATTTAGTGAGACTCTGTTGGAAAATAAATAATAAAATAGGACTTGGGGGGGTAGAGCTCAGAGGTAGAACACCTTTGGATTCAATCCCTAGCACCACGTAAACAAACCAAAAAACAACAACAACAACAACAAAAACAACCCTAGGATTTAGCTCAGAGTTAAAATGCCCCTGGGATAAATCCCAGAAGTAAATAAATAAATAATGGTGAGTATTCCAGAAAGAAAAGTGTTCTTGCTGAACCTTGACCACAGCTTGGAGAAGTCTAGAAACAGATTCTGCTGAACTCTGTTGGATGACTCCCTACCCATAGAAGCTGGAAGATGATGAATGCTTTTTCTTTTTTTGGTGGTGCTGGGGATTGAATCCTGAGGGATTCTACCTCCAAACTAAGTACACCACCAGTTCTATTTTTTTTTATTTTTTATTTTTTTTGGAAATAGGGCCTCACTACGTTGCTGAGACTGACTTTGACTCTATGTTCCTCCTGTGTCAGCCTCCCACGTCCTGGGGTCGCAGGCGTGCGCCACTGTCAGGCTGAATGCTTATTGTGTTCAGCCACCATTAGCGACACAACGGAAAGTAACAGAAGCGAACCCTTCCTTCATAAAATAGCGAGTCCCATTTTATTATTTACTTTCCAACAGAGTCCTTCCTTCCTTCCTGTGACCTACTTACCTGCCCGCTCATGGCACCAAGTAATATAAACACAGGGTGAATGTAAACATTTGGGGGCATGCTTAATTATTTGTCTGTAAAAAATCTGATGAGAACTGGATGCATTTCTTGCCATATGAAGTAAGTGGGCTTATCGGAGAACAGTCTCCTCTGCCAAAAGTTGGAGGAAACAACAAAGGGTAATAAAGTTTAACATCGGAGGAGATGCTAACAGATGGACTGTAGGCTTTCAAAAAATGAATGCTAAAATCTCTAAGGTGAATACATCTTTTATGACTAAATATGGAAGACAGGTTTTATAAGAATATGGAGGGGGAGCAAAGTTAAACTACCATGAAAAAGATTGAAAAAGTTAAAGGCATACATCTATGATTAGCATCTCAAAGTACATCTGTGCCAAGAAGTTAATCAAAGAATAAAATAAAACAATTTGAATATGGAAGACAGTAGCAATAAAATGTCTCCTATTAAGAGACATGAAAGGTGAGGCAAAATCACTATGGAGTAAAGAGTGGTCATGCTGGCACGGGCACCAAGATCCCAGTGAAGAAACCAGATCCCGTCCAGAAGTACAAACATGTCAGCTACTTCTTGCCCACCTTGAAATTCCAGAAGAAGCGGAGTCCAAGATACAGCATGAGTCGCATGCTGGCCAAACATCCTATTATTTTCTCCTCAATTAAATCTTCTTGGTGAGCTACAAAAAAATTTTTTTTTGTCACTAACCACTCCAGGTGGGCCTTGTTAGCTCCTAGTTTATTGCCAGATTGCTAAGCCCACTGCTCCACTGAGTGCTGTCATTTCCTCCTCCTCCCACGGCTGCTACCTCCATGCTTCAATCACAACTGCTCGGCACTCCCACGCTTCCTTCTACTTCCACCTCCTCAGGAGCTTCCACATGGCCCTGCATCGTGGAGACAAGATTCTGTATCCAGCTGACATCACCTTTCTCCTACATACTCCTCCCCAGAGCTCCGCTCTTCTGGGGACGTGAGGGTGAAATGGTGCCTCCCTCCCTCCCTCCCTTCCTTCCTTCCTTCCTTCCTTACATCCTTCTTTCTTTCCTTCCTTTTTCTCTTTCTTTCTTTCCTCCTCCCTTCCTTCCTTCCACTGGGGATTGAACTCAAAGGTATTCTACCTCTAAGCTATATCCCCAGCCCTTTTTATTTTTTATTTTGAAACAGATGTCTTACTAAGTTGCTGAGGCTGTTCTTGAAACTGTGATTCTCCTGACTCAGCTTCCCAAGTACAGGGATTATAGGCATGTGCCACCGCTCCTGGCTCATGTGAAACTCTTTAATGAGAAAATTAAGAAGCACAGAATCTAGTAATCAAAATAATGTCTCTTTGCCGGGCGTGGTGGCGCACGCTTGTAATCCCTGCACTTGGGAGGCGGAGACAGGAGGATCGCGCAGGTTCAAAGCCAGCCGCGTTGGCTTAAGAGACCCTGTTTCCAAATTAAAATATTAAAAAAAATAGGTCTGGGAGTATAGCCCGGAGGAAGAAGGGCTTTCAGGAATCCCAGTATCAAAAAAAAAAAAATGTCTCTTAGACCTCCAAGATATCCATAGTCCCTTCCTTAAACATAATCTCTTTTCTGTATGTCCCTGGGCCTTGCCTGCTAGGTGAATATGAACTATGAGCCCAAGAGGCACACATGTTTTACTGGACCCAGGTCCATCTGTTTACCATTTGTAAGCCAATACTTGGGGGATGAGGGTTGGTGGGAAAGAAACCAAGTTTACTCAAGGGGTCAGCATCTTGAAAAGATGAGGGCTACCATCCCCCTGAAAAAGGCTGTCTTGGGAACTCAGGTACACAAAAGGAGGAGCAGAGGGACCATGGACAGGAAGCCTGGGTGCCGAGCGGGGCCTACGACACTGAGCTGTACCTCCTGCTCTGATTGTGTTTATTTTGAAATAGTTTTTTACTAAATTGCTGAGGGTTTTCCTAAGTTGCTATGACTCACCTTGAACCTGTAATCCTTCAGTCTCGACCTCCCAATTACAAAATTATGAGCATGCGCCATAAATCTGGCTCATAAATCTGTATTCATCTACATCTATTATCTGTCTACCTACCTCTGTGCCTAGGTCCTACAGGTTCTGTTTCTCTGGAGAAGCCTGACTAATACGGGGAAGTCCTCTGTAAAAATTTTTTCAGTGGCACTTTTGGTTTTACGGTTTTTGGTCTCTGCTCTTTGTCCCTGTTCTTCACAACTTTCATTCTCGTAACCCATATCAGTTTTCTGTCAGTTTTACTTCACAGAAGGTAGACCTACTTGCTATTTATAGGTTTAAAAAAAAAAAAAGTAAGCTAGCTATGGCGGTGCACTCCTAGTACTTGGGAGGCAGAGATAGGAGGATCGCGGGCTCGAGGTCAGCCTCAGTAATTTAGTGAGGCCTTGTTTCAAAATAAAAACTAAAATAGGGCTGGTGGTGTAGGCCAGAGATAGAATGCTCTTGGGTTCAATTCCCAGAACCCCAGTTACCAGATCGGGGGGTAGATCTCTTCTGGCTGGGAATTCTGATTCTACTACTTGCTAACTGTTCAAACCTGTACATGTTTCTTTTTGGTTTCTTCATGCATAACATGGTATGGCTCAGTGGTAAAGCCTATGCCTAGAATGTTCGAGGCCCAGGGTTCAATCCCCAACACACACACACACACACACACACACACACACACACGTGATGTTTATGGTTCTTAGAGTCTAAGACAGTTCAGAGAATTAATTAAATTCAAAATAATTAATACAGAGACTGAGCTGGGCATGGTGGCACACGCTTAAAATCCTAGTACTTGGGATGGGAGGCTGAGACAGGAGGATCGCAGGTTTGAGGACAGCCTCAGCAAGTAGTAAAACTCTCATCAACCTAGCCAGACCTTGTTTCAAAATAAAAATAAAATAGGGCAGAGAGTGTAACTCAGAGGTAGAATACCCCTAGGTTCAATCCCTAGTACTCCACACACAAAAAAAATTATAAATGCCAAGGCTGCTGTATAGTAAAAATCAATACTCAACAGATGTTAGTGTGGCTGTTCTTTCATCTTGCCCAAATCCAAGATAACATGCTTTCTCAGGTGTGTGGTGGTGGTGCGGGGGGAGGGGGGTTGCTGTTTATGGTTTTTCTACCTCCAAAGATCCACGCATTCAAAAAGTTTAGTTGAATTAAAAAAAAAAAACTATTATTAAGCCGGGTGTGGTGGCGCACGCTTGTAATCCCCACACTTGGGAGGCTGAGACAGGAGGATCACACATGTTCAAAGCCAGCCTCAGCTACTTAGTGAGGCTCTCAGCAACTTAGTGAGACCCTGTTTCCAAATAAAATATAAAATGGGTCTGGGAGTATAGCCCGGAGGTAGAAAGCCTGTGGGTTCCAACCCCAATACCACCAAAAAAACCCAAACTATTAGTTCCTCCCAGGTGAGATGGTGCACACCTGCAGCCCTAGCTACTTGGGAGCCTGAAGCAGGAGGATCACCTGAGCCCAGGAGTTTGAGGCCAGTGTAGATAATACAGAGACCCCATATCTTAAAAAATAATTGGTTTCTATCACATATATTTTATGTAAACATATTTCTTTATTTCAGTGCCTCTGCATATATGTTAAAGGATAGTATGGTCAGATCATCCTAGGATAAAAACTTTAAAAAACTCTAAATATCCAAAAAAGTATACCATCTTTATAATTTTTTTGTAATCCCTATTTCTTTCACCTCCCAATTTTCCTTTTGAGCTCAACAACGCCCAATACAAGGAAGGGAATAAAATTCATCCTAATATCTTTTGGTATGAGACCATTTCTGTGAGAGTTTGAAGACTTTCTGCCCGATTAACGTTAAAAGGTTTTGTAGTTACAGGGAAGATGGTTTCATGATTCTGACTCCACTGTGCCCCTCTGCTGAGGTTTGCATCAGATGGACCTGGCTTTCCACGCTGCTGTCAGCTTCAGGGTTTACGTTCCCCTGGATTTCTTCACAGCACTTGTTACTGGCCCTCAGCCTTGATGTGACTTGGCTACTAAAGTGATTTCTGCAGAATTTATGCATCTGTCCTTTCAAATCTAGGCTTTTCAAGAGAAGACTTGTGGCATACTATTAACCTCCATCCGTTGGGCACAAAATCTTGGTGCTTTTTTTTGGACAGGGGATTGAACCCAGGGCATTCTGAGATATACCCCCTCCCCTTTTTGCATTTTTCCTTTTGAAACAGAGAGTGGCTAAGTTACTGAGGCTGGCCTTGAAATGGGATCCTCCTGCTCAGCCTCCCAAGTGCTGGGATAACAAGCAGCACCGCTGTACCTGGCTTTCCTTTTTTTTCTTTTTCTTTTTCTTCTAACTAAAAGGAGGACATTCATCATTGGCTGAACTTGCTCCTCCTTCTATTCCTTCTTTTCCTTCTCCTCTTCCCCTTCGCCTCTCCCTTCTCCTTATTCTCATCTTCCCCCTCCCCCTTCTTATCAGCTTTCTCTTTTCCTTCTTCTTCCTCAAATGGGATCTGTCTAGCTTAATTGCTGAGACTGGCCTTGAACTCAGGATCCTCCCGCCTCAGCTTCCCACATAGCTGGAATGACGGGTGAGCGCCACCATGAGCAGCTCTGGCCCCTCTCTTTGCCCTCTAGATCTAGAGCCCTCTTCTCTGTGCATGGCTCACTCGGGGGCTCCCTCCAGGCTTTGGAAGAGCCCTACACTGGTGCTGACCAGGCTCCTCTGTGCGGGAGGCCTGTGGCTCTTTCTTCAGTCACCACAGTGCCTAAAACAGTGCTGGACACGTTGTAGGTGCTCAAGAAGTTTGCCGAATTGATGAACAGTATTTGAATCCTTGTGCTGACTTGCTGCCATCTATGAGACTATTCCTAACATCAAGAAAGACCTGCCACACAGTTACGTGTGCAATCTGACAAGGTCTGAAATACAGGCGTATAAATGGACTCAACCCTGTGTTTATAGTTGAGTAGATGCTATTTAACGAGCAGTGCAAAACAATTTCCAGGCCTTAAAGTTCTTGCTGAATATTGATATGGTTTTCAAGTGTGGCGATAGAAAGTGGTAGCCTGTTTATGGTTTTATTTATTATTATTATTATTATTATTATTATTTATTTATTTTTGGTGGTACGAGGGGTGGAACCCAGGGGCTTTCTACCTCCAGGCTATACTCCCACACCTATTTTTATACTTTATTTGGAAACAGGGTCTCACTAAGTTGCTGAGATCCTCACTAAGTAGCTGAGGCTGGCTTTGAACCTGTGCGATCCTCCTGTCTCAGCCTCCCAAGCGCAGGGATTACAAGCGTGCGCCACCACGCCCGGCCTGTTTGTGGTTTTAACTGAATTAGAATATATTGCGCTATTTGTGTGGGTGTGTTATCTGTTAACGTCCATCCCATGTCTCTGACTCAGTGATAAACTCTATATCATAATGAGTTGAAATGTACATGGAGAATATTTTGTGTGTGTGTGTGGGGGGGGTACTGGGGTTCCTGGAAACCCTTCTACCTCTGGGCTACACTCCCAGACCTATTTTATACTTTTTATTTGGAAACAGGGTCTCTTAAGCCAGCGCGGCTGGCTTCGAACCTGCGCGATCCTCCTGTCTCTGCCTCCCAAGCGCGGGGATTACAAGTGTGCACCACCACACCCGGAGGAGAAGATCTTGTAACAAAACTTAGGCACAAAATAATAAGTCTTAATAAATATTTTAAAAATAAAATACCATTCATCTGGGAGAAGCATACATGTTATTTTCATTCACTAGGGTGAGCAGCTCACTGGCTTGTAGTTCTTTACACATTTGGAAAAATTAGTCACTCTAAGAGGTAGTGCAAATATTGCAACTAAAGGTCCCATATTTTTGTTTGCAAAATTTCTAAATATTATCTATAAATATTAGTATTTTCCTTAGAGTTGGAAATTATATAATGGCAAAAGGAAACTTAAGCCAACTATTTGTGTGAAGTGTATACCAAAGATCTTAAGCAAAGAGTCTTATTTGAAATGAACTCTGGAATGAGAAGTATTTCTTTTTTTTTTTTTTGCCTAGGCAATATTTTCCTTAATGGTAGTTATAAATATTCCCTTAGTAAAATTTTTACCTATAGCCTTCTTTCATCCCCTCTCTCCCAAAAGACGTAATAGGAGAGAGCCTGTTCTAGAAAAACTCTGCCCTTTGCCAATTTCCAGGGGCTTGCTATCTACCTCTTTTAGATATAATTATATTTAAATAGCCAAATCAAGCCGGGCATGGTGCCACACGCTTGTAATCCCAGCATTCGGGAGGCTGAGACAGGAGGATCGCAGGTTCTCTGCCAACCTCAGCTACTTAGTGAGGCCCTCTGCAAGTTAGTGAGACCCTGTTTCAAAATAAAGAATAAAAGGAGCCAGGCGTGGTGGTGCATGTTTGTAATCCCAGCATTTGGGAGACTGAGACAGAGGATCAGAGTTCCCAGAGAGCCTCAGCTACTTAGTGAGGCCCTTTGCAACTCACTGAGACCCTGTTTCAAGATAAAATATAAAAAATAGGGCTGGGAAGCTGGACATGGTGGTACACGCTTGTAATCCCAACATTTGGGAGGCTGAAACAGGAGGATCGCGATTCACAGACAGCCTCAGCTACTTAGTGAGGCCTTTTGCAGCTCAATAAGACCCTGTTTCAAAATAAAAATTAAAAATAGGGCTGGGGTGTAGCTCAAAGGTAGAATGTCCTGGGTTACATTCCTAGTACTACAAAATAAAATAAAATAAGCCGGGCGTGGTGGCACACACTTGTAATCCCCATGCTTGGGAGGCAGAGACAGGAGGATCACGCAGGTTCAAAGCCAGCCTCGCTGGCTTAAGAGATCCTGTTTCCAAATAAAAATATAAAAGAATAGGTGTCTGGGAGTGTAGCCCGGAGGTAGAAGGGCTTCCGGGAACCCCAGTACCACCAAAAAGAAAAAAAAATAATAATAAATAATAAAAATAAAAAGGACTGGGGGTGTAGCTCAGAAGCAGAACGCCCCTGGGTTCCATCCCCAGTACCCCAAGAAAAGAAAAAATTAATAAACTTGCAATCACAAAATTTGCAGAACCTTCTTCTTGAAACATACATTAGAAGTATTCAATGTTATTGTCTCCCAAAGGCACTTAACTATCCAGGGTGTCACTGTGGAAAGGAATAGAGAGAGAAAGGACAGAAGGACAAATTTCCCTGAGCAATTAGGGACCTGGAGGTTCGGCTGCCATCCGAAAAAAGGAGCAGGTGAAATCCTGCACGACATTGTTGTGTTTGAGGATCATTAAAAAACATATAAGCGATAGCTTGGTGTGTGTTCATTCTCTTCATTGGATTTGGAAGAACAATGCTTGCTCAGTGCAATGACACACACCTATAATCGCAGTACTTGGGAGGCTGAGACAGGAGGATTGCAGGTTCAAGGCCAGCCTAAGCAATTTAGTGAGACTCTCAGCAACTTAGCAAGACCCTGCTTCAAGATAAAAAATAAAAACAGTGAGATGTGGTGGTGCGTGCCTGTAATCCCAGTACTTGGGAGGCTGAAACATGAGGATTACAGGTTCAAGGACAACCTCAGCAAAGTAACGAGGCTCTCAGCAACCTAGTAGGACTCTGCTTCAAAATAAAAAGTTAAAAGGGCTAGGAGTATAGCTCAGAGGTAGAATGCCCCTGTGTTCCATCCCCAGTACCACAAAAATGGGGATGGGGACTTGGGGTATAATTTGGAGGTAGAATTACTCTGGGTTCAGTCCCAGTATCAGGAACAGTAAATGAACAAAACAATGAACAGGTTAATGCTTTATGGTTTTGTTTTGTTTGTTTTTGGTACTAGAAACCTGCAATCCTCCTTTTTAGCCTCCCAGGTACAGGGATTACAAGCGTGGGCCAGTAATCATGCGCTGTTTTGACTTCACGTGTAGTATTGTGGAGTCTTCAGCGAGGTACTTGTTTACAAATCTTAAGATGCTCTGGATTTGCAGTGAGCCCGCTCTAGTCCTCCTCTGAAGGACCCTGCAGATGTGAAACTGAACTCCTGAGGGAACTCTTCGACGCGAGCAGCCTTCCTCTGTGAGTAGAGGAAATGCAGCACAGAGCCCTGGCACATGGCGCAGTAGCCGAAAAGCCAGTTGCCAAGAGGTAGCCAGCTCTAGATGTCCTGGTTTCAGAGTTTAGGGTCACGAGAAATGCTGTAGAATGCACGAGTCAGGAGACGCTCTTAGTAATTTTGCTTGAACACCAGGGAAGGGGCGCTTGGTGTTGCACACTGTGTGCATCTGGATGGAATTAGAGCTTGCCGTTCTCCCCAAGAAGGATTTATTAATAGCGAAGACCAGAGTGAGAAGCTTGTACCATGCATAGCACTTGAGGAAGTGAGCCACGCCAGGGAAGGTTTATCGGGACTCGCTGTTTGTTCTTTCTCTACCCTGGGGAAACAGATGTATTGATTAGATTTTAGAGAAGAACAGCCTGTAATGGGTTCACTGTGCTGAGGTATCATAGAGCAGGAGTGTCTTTATGATAGCCCGAGAAATAGCCAACCGGAAGACGGGAAGGATGCCGACCTGCCTGGCGAGGGAAAGGCTGCAATGCACAGGGCGTAAGAGAGGCCAGGCTTCATTCTGGTCTAAATTCTCTTAGCCTCTTAAAGTAACATTGCTGACTTTGGGTATACCTTATTCAAAATCATATTCCAAAGAAAAGGGATTATGCATAGAAATAGTCTTAAAGATTAACCACCTTTTTCTCCCCATTCCTATCACCAAGTCTCCAGAACTGTAAGAGACCTAACACTTAAAAAACACTTTGTGCCAGGGAAGGGGGCACACACCTGTAATCCAAAAACTTTGAAGGCTGAGACAGGAGGATTATAGGTTCGAGGTCAGTGCATGGTAACTTAGCAAGACCCTGTTTCAAAATAAAAAATAAAATGGGGGTGTAGCTCAGTGGTAGAACCCCTCTAGATTTACTCCCCAGTCTCCCCCCCCCCCTCTCTCTCTCTCTATATATATATATATATATATATATATATATATATTACCTTGTTTAAGGTATGATATTGAAAACTGAAGCCAGGAGTGGTGGTGTACGCTTGTAATTCCCACACTTGGGAGGCGGAGACAGGAGGATCGCGCAGGTTCGAAGCCAGCCCTGCTGGCTTAAGAGACCCTGTTTCCAAATAAAAATATAAAAATAGGTCTGGGAGTGTAGCCCGGAGGTAGAAGGGCTTCCAGAACCCCAGTACCACCAAAAAAGAGAGACCCTGTTTCCAAATAAAAAATATAAAAATGGGTCTAGGAGTGTAGCCCGGAGGTAGAAGGGCTTCCAGGAACCCCAGTACCACCAAAAAAAAAAAAAAAAAAAAAAAAAAAAAGAAAAGAAAAGAAAAGAAAACTGAAACATACAAATGATTATAGATAAAACTTAGTGACAAGATAAGTGGGCACAACATAAGCTGCATTATATTTGTTTAAGCTATAACTTTTCCTCTTGTTATTTTTCTTCTTGATTGAATCCACACATAAGGAAATACATTTAAGTGGATGTAAGTCCAGAAAATGGACTGAAAAGTCTGGCTTCAGGCTGAGCTGGGTCTAGCTACTCAAATGTCATCAGGATTATCTTTCTCCACCTTTCAGCTTTGTCTCAAGTCTGCATTCACTTCCCCAGCTGAGGGTTCCTGCAGTTATGGGTTTACCTCTCAAGGACAGCAAGTTTCTCTCTTTTCTCTCTCTGAAGAGTTGCAGCTGGAGTCTTGGAACACACTCTCCTTCGCTGGCTTGGTCACGTTCAAGGTGAGCGCCCTCCCTGGGGCTAAATGGACTGAGAGTGGGTGAAGTTCTGGTTCCCCACAGAAATCTGGGATGCTGTCATCCGAGGATGGAAGGACAGGTGCCGGGCATACACACAGCAGCTATCTTCGGTTGGCAAATATGTTGGATTTTCTTTCTGATGCTGAGGATGGAGCCCAAGGCTATACACAGGCTAAACACATGTTCTACCACTGAGCTACACCCCCAGGCCTATATCCCTATATTGGACTTGTTTAAGGGCAGGATACTTTTGTGGGTGTGTGTGGTACGGGGGATTTTTTTATTCTTTATATTGAAACAGGGTCTCACTGAGTTGTAAAGGACCTCACTAAGTAGCTGAGGCTGTCTGCGAACTGCGATCCTCCTGTCTCAGCCTCCCACATGTTGGGATTACAAGTGTGCTCCAGCACGCCTGGCTGAGACTTTTTTTTAAGCAGTCCTTTATACTCAAACTCGAGCATCCCCCTCAGAAAGTTGGATGCTTATTCACTCTGTCTTTAACTCAGCATGTCTTTGAAAAAAAATTTTGTGTGTGTGTGTGTGTATGTGTGTGCATTGTACTGGGGATTGAACCCAGGGACATTCTGCCTCTGAGCTATACCCCAAACCCTTTTTATTTTTTATTTCAAAACAGGTCTCACTAAGTTGTGGAGGGCCTCACTAAGTTGCTGAGGCTGGTCTTGAACCTGGTAATTCTCCTGTCTCAGGCTCCCAAGTACTAGGATTACAGGTGTGTGTTACCATGCCTGGCTTGGAACTCCTATTTTTTTTTTTTAATTGCATCATGGATCAGTTTAAAAATGTAAAACAAAATTTGTCTCATTAGTTTAGTTATGTAATATTTTTGCATGAAACACCCATCCCTATTAAAGAGATGACTAGGATCCTCTCCTCCTTTTTAGAAGAATGTGTAAAAACAAGGTACATGAAAAAGAAAAAAACACACACACAGGAGAAAATTCCAAAAAAGGAATTTAAATAGCGATCTGAATAGAAGAATCCCTGGATTGCGAAATGAGCCTCTTCAGCATCCATTTGGAATGGACACATTGGTGTAGGGAGCCATGTTAATGTGACCCTTCCCTTCCAGAGAGCTTGGCTTTGCTGTGTTTCTGATGATTAAGAGCAAGAGAACCCCGGGTGTCAACGAGCCTGCCGCCGAGGCTGAGCGCCTCTGTGTTTGGAGGACGAGATGGTGACATATCAAGGAGAACCTTCTCTACCAGCACAAGCACCAGAGTACTGTGCTCCCCATCCTCACGGATGCCAAGACTCGAGAAGGGTGCTCCCGAGCAGATGGCTTGACAGACTAAAGCATTAGTTTGCTGAGCCTCCGTGCTTGCTAATTAATTCTTCAGTTTACTAGGGTTTAAAATGATTGTTCAAAACATGACAGCCCTTAAAATAAAAGCTAGGTGGGAGTCTCAACACGGTATTGATTATTAAGATGGTTATGTCCCACAGCCAAGGACATCCTGAAGTAACCAATTCTCTTACCTGCTCGGTTGTTTAATTGAGCCACTTTTGGTTTGTAAAAAGATTATGTACAGTTCTAATATTCATGTGCTTCTAGGTTGTGTTTTCCAATTCCTCGCTAAAGTGAGTGATAAAAAGAACTCTCTGGTAGATCTCCTGACACAATTCAGATGGAATACTCTTGCCATTTATTAATGGGAAAGCAGACTCTGGTTTGCAGGCCCTGGACGTGGGGAGCTCCGAGTCACCAGTTCTCGTTTGGACACAGTTTCTTACTAGTTAGCACATGTCACTTGACTTCTGTGTGTTCCTTCCTTTCCAGAAAATTAGAAAGCTGATCACTGACCTCCTGTCTCAGGACTGTGAGAGCTAGCTACCTACTCGACAGGATGTTGAGAACATATAGTATTTTCACACTTCAAGAGATTATGAAATAAAATCTAAGGCTTCAGAATTTTATTTTGTTTCTGTGGTGCTGGAGATTGAATTTAGGAGTGATTTACCTCTGAGCTATGCCCCCAGCCCTTTTTATTTTAATTTTGAAACAGGGTCTCATTGGTCAGCCTCCCAAGGGCTGCATTTAGGGTCATGTGCCACCACACCTGGATGCTTCAGATTTTTATTGTATTGAATTTTTAAAAAATTATTAAGCTGGGTGTGGCTTGTAATCCCAGTATCTGGGAGGCTGAGACAGGAGGATCATGGGTTTGCAGCCAGCCTCAGCTACTTAGTGAAGCTCTCTGAGACTTAGTGAGATCCTGATTCCAAATAAAAGATAAAAAAATGGGGTTGGGGTGTGGCTCGGAAGTAGAATCCCCCTGGGTTCAATCCCAGTGCTGCAAAAAAAAAAAAAGAAAGAAAGAAAGAAAGAAAGAAAGAAAGAAAGGAAAAAAGAAAAAAGAAAAAAAGAAAGAAAGGGCTTTTGTGGTGACTTCTTTTTCTATTGGAACTTTGATATTGAAATTGGGTATGTAACAATGCAAAGTCAGGCAACTGTTTATTTAGAAGAGTCAAAGGAATCTCAAGAGCATCTTTGTAATACAACAGGCTTTCCATGTGTGTATCATTTTCTTAGAACCATGAGTGCTTTTTGAAAGATATAATAATTTGGACAGGTTGCTAAGCTATTGCCGTTTGAAAAAGAAGGACTATAATTTGAAGGCTGGGGATGTGAAAAGGAATTCAGAGGCAGGCGTGATGGCGCACGCCTGTGATCCCAGTGCCTGGGAGGCTGAGGTAGAAGGATCACAGGTTCAAGGCCAATGAGTGGTAATTTAGTGAGGCTATGTTAAAATAAAAAATAAAATAGGGCTTCAGATGTAGCTCAGAGGTTGAACAGCTCTGGTTTTCAATCTCTGGTTCCATAAACAGCGACAATAAACACATAGATTACAGTAGGTGAGTGAGATGGTGTAAATGAAGCAGCTGGGCCCCAGATTCTCTTCTGTTCCCTCTGATCATTGCCATGAGTGTCTCTCTCCTTTTTTAAAAAATTATTTTATTTTTGGTACTGGGGATTGAACCTCAAAGCGTTCTACCTCTGAGCTATACCTCAGTCCTTTTTTTTAAATTTGAAACACATTCTCATAAATTGCTGAAGCTAGCCTCAAACCTGTGATTCTCTTGTCTCAGCCTCCCAAGTACTGGGATTATGGGGGTGTGTTTCCATGGCTGGCTATCGAGTAATATTTAGTAAATGAGAATCAAAAAAGAAACAGCTAATTTACCATGGAGGAGGACAGCTTGGCTCTGAATGTGGTTTTTTTTTTTTTTTTTTCTATCTCTATAGGCCCTCATGATGGATCCTATAGATAGTTGGTTAATAGGCCTGGAGGAGATCTGGATGGTGCCCTGGTCCTCAGCATTCACCAGATAGCTGAAAGCCAGAGGGGCACTGGAAGGCTGAAAGACAGCAGCTAGAATAAGAGGAGATGAGACCTGGGAGCAGTTTGACAGCGAAAGCCAATGAGACGGAGATCAAGTAACCAGGCAGTTATATACCTCAGGAAAAATATGATACAGATAAAGCACAAATATTTTAGATACCTTTAAGGTAGTTTACCAATGTACTCTGAATGTATTTAATGGTTAGTATATTTATTTATTTATTTTTGTGGGTCTGGGAATGGAATCCAGGGGCATTCGACCTCCGAGCTACACCCCCTGCCCTATTTTTTATTCTTTATTTTGAAACAGGGTCTCACTGAGTTGCGGAGGGCCTCACTAAGTAGCTGAGGCTGTCTGCGAACCACAATCCTCCAGTCTCAGCCTCCCGAATGCTGGGATTACAAGCGTGCGCCACCATGCCTGGCGGTTAGTACATTTAATAACAGAATTTTCTCTGCTGCTTCTTGCAAGATGTGGTACATGGCTGAAACTTCTAACTAGATCAAATACTTAAATCATCTTCACCTTCTCTTTCTTTCTTTCTTTTTTTTATTTTTTTGAGGGTAGGGGGAATGACACTGGGGATTGAATCCAGGGGTGTTCTATCTTCAAACTACAGCCCTAGCCCTTTTTATTTTCTATTATTTGGAAACAGGATCTCACCAAGTCACTGAGGGTCTCGCTAAGTTCCTGAGGCTGACCTTGAACCTGTGATCCTCCTGTCTCAGCCTCCCAAGTACTGGACTTACAGGAGTGTGCTGCCATGCTGGGCTCACCTTCTCTTTAGACTGTAGAAGATGCAGTGTGGGCATGTGATGAATAGAAGTAGAACAGATTAAATTTTAGTAATTTTTATCTATTCATATTTTTTCTATAATAATCCCCACTTACCACACAACCAAGTCCTCAAATTTACGACCCTTTTGTTAGTTCCTTTTATAAGGTGGTGCTTTACTAGTTTTAAACTTACCACTTCCAGGTAAAAGAATGTCCCATATTTTCTTTTGGGCAATATTTCTTTTAAGATAAATTAGTCTAAGCATGCTAACATTATCTATTACATTAGTAATCTTTTCTTTATTTCCAGGATACTTCTTGACAAATTTTCTTGATATTTTAACTGCATCCTAAGCTACAGAAGAAGACATCTAGGCCAATGGTTTTTCAAATTGCAAATTGTGACCCATTAGTGGGCTGTGCAGTCAATTTGGTTGGTGTTTTAGTCAGCTTTTCCTTTACTGTGACCACAATACCTGATGTGAACAACAGAGGAGGAAAGGTTTATTTGGCTCAGGGTTTCAGAGGTACATCCATAGTCAGCCTACTCCAAGGCAGCACGGTGTGGTGCAGGACAGCAGCTCATCCCATGGCAGCTGGAAAGCAGAGCAAATGAGACAGGAAGCAGCCAGGGACAGATACAGTTCCCAGGGCCACACCCTCAGTAATCTACCTTTTCTAGCCACGCTCCACCTGCCTATGTTACCACCCAGAACAATATCCAAATTGTTACTTCTTCAGTGAAATTATCATTGATAAGATTAGAGCCCTGATTCAGTGATTTTTGTCTCTGAACATTTTTGCATCGCCAATATGTGAGCTTTTCCGGGGGACATTCTATATTCAAACCATAACAGTTGGTCATGTCAGTCTTTAAAAAAGTTAACTAGAATAGAAAATATTTCAATGTGTCACATATAAAGTTAGTTTGCTTTGTAAAAAAATTTATTTCAGCTGAGTGTTGGATTCATGACTGTTTATACACATATGTGGGCACAAAGGGGTGTATATGAGTCCAGGGTTGGGATATAAAATCTATTTCTTACTGTAGATTATAATTTTAAAAGTTTTGATTTTAAGCCTGGTGTGGTGGTACATGCTTGTAATCCAGTACTTGTGAGGCAGAGACAGGAGGATTGAGGGTTTGTGGCCAGCCTCAACTGCTTATTGAGGCCTTCCACAACTTAGTGAGACCCTGTTTTAAAATAAAGAATAAAAAAATAGGGCTAGGGGTGTAACGTGGAGGTAGAATGCCTCTGGGTTTAATCCCTGGTACTGAAAAAAAAAAGTTTTGATTTTGAGAAATACTGGCCCAGTAACTTCTGGGCTGACACATGCCACCTTAGATCCCATCACTGGAAATCTTTTCATCTCGGTCATTCTAGAATTGAACACAGCACCTGGTATGGATCAGGCACACAACAAATGCTTGTAGAATAAGTAAGTGGATAGATACATGCGCATTAGTGTAGTGTGGGTTAATTTTTCCTGAGCTCATTATCCTACATTTGCTGATGTTCAGGATGGCTGTGATACAGTGAGAAAATAAGGACAAGAAATCAACTCAGTCCCTCTAGGAGCTTTAAAAAAGGAAATTTGATTTAGACAGAAATAATTATTATGCATTTCAACCACTGCTGGGCAGAGAATACCTGAAATGCTAAATGGAAATGCTATGTATAGCACCTTTATAAAATTTTATATTATTGTACAGATATAATCTTGTTCATTCAATTTATAGGAAAATATATCATTCATTTAAAAAAATTTTGGTTCTGTTAAGAAACCATTTAACCTGATTCTTGAGCTTCTGTATAAGTGGTTCAACACAGTGAATATCTGATGATGGTTTGGAAAAACAAAGACAGCCATTATACATTTATTTCTTGTTCACCTTGAGCAAAACCGCAGAGCTTCTGTTTCTCCAACACCGAAGTCATGAGACTTTATCCAGTGGCACCTTCCCAGCTGAGCTTCTGTCTCTCTGGAATGAGCTAAGTTTAGTCAGGTTCTCAGACGGAACGTGAGTACAGAAAAACTCACAGCTAATAGCAATAGAAAACACGAGCCCACACCCCTGGCCAAGAGCAGCTGACATCACTGATGCAACAACATCCTGACAAATGGAACCTGCCACCTGCTTACACCTGGAGGAATGGCAAACACCCTCTGGTGAAGCAGCTGAGCGGCTCATGAAGCTTTATCAATAGGGAAAATCTGCAATTGATTTGTTTTCTGTTCATTATCTTTTCCTATTTTTCTGTTAATTGTTTAAGCAGAATCATTGTGTGATGGTAATGGACCAGAATTAAGTGATGAAAATATCAAACCACCCCTCCAACCCTAAAAGATGGCAGAGGCTGTCAACATCTGAAACTATCCATGACCTCACAAACAGTTGCTCATGCACTCCAGCCTAAAGTACTATTTGGGGCTAGAAGGATAATAAATGTTTTTGTTTTTATTTTTGTTTTTGCAGTACTGGGGATGGAACCCAGGAACATTCTACCTTCAAGCTACATCTCCAGCTCTATTTTTTATTCTTTATTTTTGAAACAGGGTCTCACTGAGTTACAAAGGGCCTCACTAAGTAGGTGAGGCTGTCTGAGAACTGTGATCCTTCTGTCTCAGGCTCCCAAATGCTGGGATCACAAGCATGCACCACCACACCTGGTAGTTTTGTTTAAATACATTTGTATAATGATAATGTCTCCAGACTGAAGGAATTGTAGATTACCATAAAATATTGGCCCAATAACTGATGCTGCCCTCGGAGGAAGTTTATGTAGTTTATAATGCAACGAGAACCCTGAGGACAACATTGTTTTGTTTATTTTTTTATTTTGTGAGAGCGAGAAGGAGGCAGGAAGCCAGAGAGAGAAATAGGAAGATGGGCAGGAAACAGGAAGCCGGGGAGAGAGAGAGAGAGAGAGAGAGAGAGAGAGATGGATAGATAGATATCAGAGGGAAAGGGAGAGCAAAAGCAGGAGCAAGCATGCATGTGTGTCAGAGAGAAAACAGGAAACCAGAGAGTGAGAGTGAGACAAGAACCATAGTGTTTTGTTTGTTTGTTTGTTTGTACAGGGGAGTTGAACCCAGGAGCATTCATTCTACCTGTGAGCTACACCCCCAGTTCAGACCTCTTTATTTTTTATTTTGAAACAGAGTCTCAGAGAATTGCTGAAGGTCTTGCTAAATTGCTGAGGTTGGCCTATAAACCTGTGATTTCCCCGTCTCAGACTCCCAAGTACTGGATTATAGGCACGAGCCACCTCGCCCGGCCATAGTTAGTTTTTTGTTTTTTTTTGATCTGGGGATGGAATCCAGGGGCATTTGATCTCGGAGCTCCAACTCCTGCCCTATTTTTTATTCTTTATTTTGAAACAGGGTCTCACTAAGTTGCTGAGGCTGTCCATGAACCGAGATCCTCCAGTCTCAGCCTCCCGAATGTTGGGATTACAAGCGTGTGCCACCACGCCCGGCCATAGTTAAGTTTTTAAATAAGCTAAATGATTATATTTGCAGTACTGTTCTTTGTTCTGAGGAACTGTAGCTATCTCACTTTGTGTGTGTATGTGTGTGTGCTGGAGAGGGAAACTCATTGTGCTAGGCGGGTGCTCCGTCACTGAGCTAAAGCCCTAGTTCCCTTTGTTGGTGTTATGCTAATTCTCTTTATATTTTTTAATGAGATTATGGTGAAAGTTCATTATTATTTTTAACTTGGTTGGTGCTCCTTAAGTGGACACTTCTGATCTATTCCAAGTCTCTAGCGTTTGAATGTCCTTCCCCAATTCTTTGGCGCGTTCATTCAGCCTTTGCGGGAAGCAGGGACTGCGCATCTGGAGACCATGCATCTGGAGTGGATGCTCAGAATGCTCTTTAGTGGCCCTCAGAACCCTCGAATGTTCTCGCTCCATTGAAGATATCTCTCTCTAGAATTTCTCCTTAATGCTCCTTTTATGAACCTGCTATCCGGGAGGAGGTCGTTACAAGTTTGCAGAACTGGGGTTCAGTATGTAGCTCAGTGGTAGAGCTTGTCTAACTTGTCTAACATGTGTGAGGTCCTGAACTTAACCCCTAGCACTGCCAAAATATAATAAAATAATTGGAACACAAAAAATATTGCTGGGTGTAGTGGTACACACCTATGATCCCAGTACCTGGGAGGCTGAGACAGGATGAACACAGGTTTGGGGATACCATAAGCAACTTAGTGAGAACTTGTTTCAAAATAAAAAATAAAATAGGGCTGGGTATGTAGCTTAAAGGTAGAATACCCCTGGGTTCTATCCCCAGAACGAATAAACAAATAAATAAATAGAGCTGGAGATATGGCTCAGAGTAAGAATTCCCCTGGGTTCAATCTCCAATACTGCCTTTCACCCAAAATAAAATAAAATAAAATAAAATAAAATAAGCAGAACTGATTCCTTTTTTGGGGGGAGTAAGGTTTCTTCAGATATATCCTAGATTATTTTAATGATCCTTTATATAGTATATATCTTATAAAGAATATTGTTAAATTGAAAAGATCTTTGTTAAACTAAAGTAATTTCTGCTCCATGAATGATTTTTTTTCAGTTTTGAGAAATTCATCCAATTGAATGAAATCCCTCAGGAGAAAATAGAAACATATTTTGAATTTATTATAATGGTTTAACTGTACTTGGGAACACAAGTTGACAGTCATTTCAAGGGGCCATTCTCTATGCCGTGTTCCTCGGCACTCTCAGGCTGTACCATTCCATTGCTGTGGTGTAACTTACTATCATAGTTACTAGCCCTTTACATGGAAGAGTCTTTTGTAGTTTACAAAACTGGTGCACTTCATGGGGGTGGAGGATTGAACCCAGAGGCATTCTACCTCTGAGCCACACTTCAGTCCTTTTAAATTTTTTATTTTGAAACAGGACCTCACTTAATTGCTGAGGCTAGACTCCAACCCCAAATATTCCTGTCTCAACCTCCAAAGTATTGGGATTATAGGTGTGTGCCACCACACAAATGGTCTTATTGAATCTTTATACTAATTCTGTGATATGGTCAGAGAGGGATTTTTATCGTCATTTTGGATGTGGTAAACTGCTGCTGAAAATTAGTAAGCGACTTGCTTGTGCTCTGGCAACTTAGAGTGGCAGGGCCGGGCCTTCATCCTTGGTCTCTTGACTCCAAATCCACAGCTTTCTCGTCAAATCAAGAAAACCTCCATCCAGCTGCAAGGGTTAATACTCTTCCTTTCATTTTCAACTTTGCTAACATTTGATGTTAAATCCACTCAAGAGAAGGTTCCTCAGAGAAAACATGGTCAATGGGGCTTCTCCAGTAAACAAACTTCTAGGTCAATTTGTTCTATCTAAATAAAGTCAAAGAAACAACTAGAGTGTCCTTCTCCTGTTCTGTGTACACACGAGCACGCAGTGCATACTGTTGACAGACTTCGGTGACACAAAACCTAAATAAAAAGTCGTGGTGTTTCTGATTTGGTACAACCCAAAAGCATCTCAGAGAAAATTTGAGAGTATATATATATATATATATATATATATATATATATATATATATATATATGTGTGTGTGTGTGTGTGTGTGTGTGTGTGTGTGTGTGTCAGCACGCACGTGCACACACACACACGCACACACACTCATCTATATCTTGGTGGCACATAGACTGTCTCTCGGCTCATGATTTTGAGTGACCGACCCAAAATAAGCTTTTCTCTCCTATTTTTTTTCCACAAGAAAGATCAGTTCAGAATAGTAATAGCAATTAGTATTCCACAAGCAGCAAGCGGCCTTCAGCTGCAATGGCAGGATCCAAACAGCCGGAGCAGCATCCATATGACAGCTCAGTTCTTTTTATTTATTTATTCTAAACGCATGTGGTCTCTGCCGCTTCGTGGCTGGGGACCATGATTATAAGGGCAGGGTGACAATTTCAGCCAGGGAAAATTCATTAAAAGGGTTATTTGCTTAGCTCAAGTTTGAGGCCAATGAAGAGACTCCCAGGAAACAGAGAATTAGCTTACACTTTTACCTGCTGGTTCTAGCCAGTCGGCTACGTTCAACAGTTTCTCAAGGACAAGACAGAATTCGTGCTGGCTTGCTATCAAGAAGCTAACTCCAAATAGACAGAGAAACAAAAGCAAGAGCAGGGCCAATAGATAAAAGAGCCCTTGTGAGTGGACCAAAGCGGCTGCTACAAATAGGACAGCGGAAGGAGAGCCGGGAGGGGGAGAGTGAAGGAAGGTCAAAGAAGGATGATATCAATAGAATGTCTCCAAATAGCTCAGAAGACAGCGAGGAGTAGCAGCAGATGTCAGTCCAGCCCCATGTCACCCCCGTGGAGCGTGTGGACAGACTCAGGAGGAAGTGGCACCGCTGCAGTTGGCAGGCAGAGGACAGAGGCAGCAAGGGCTGCCGTCCTCCCTCAAGGGAGCGAGTGGATGCGGAGACGTGCCCCGGCCACCGCCTCGTCCCCTTCCCGCTGGCCCCGCTCCAGCCTTCCGGGTTCCCTCTTTATCTGGGACTTTCATGCCTTCCTCTCCTCTTGATTGACTTTCTTCTTCCAGACTCTGGCTGCCAGTTCTGACTCTGCGCCTCGCCCCGCTGGTTGTTTCTTTCCTGTGCCACCAGGCACCTGCTTCCAGATGCTTCCCTGGCCTCAGCCACCTTCCAGGACTGAGGAGGTGTATCTAGGAGAACATGTTTACTGCAGCACTCAAAAAATTCCCATCGTGATTTTAGACATTACTGGCATGGATTGGCTTTCCTAGCCGTGGAGGAACGCCAAGAATGTATAAAGGAAGTCTGTTTTCAGAGTTCATATCCCTTAATTTTAGTGAATGGATGTGGGTGTGTTGAAAACTTTGCTTCTTAAGAACTGCCTAAATTTCATAATTATTTCACTTTCATCCGCTCACAGATGGCTTTGCCCTGGGTGTAAAAATTGAAGAGCCAATATGAGATGATGCTACCTTTACTCTGGCAGTTGCATTTTAAATTTCGGATGTTGGTTTTTCAGAACCTTGGAGAGCATTGGGCTCAGCCCTGCAGCTCCCTCACCAAGCCTGGGGAGTGTGGGCTGGTTTCTCTTGAACACACATGACATGGGAAAAGCGGGATAAGCTGACAGTGATGCTGGAAATGCCTTCCACGATGACCCAGTTGGTACAATTGAAACTTAGACGCTGTGCCATGTGGTGGTGGGCAGTGCTGAAGACGGTGGATGTGGAGTCAGGAAGACATGAATCTAAAGCTTGACTGCGCAAGCTCCTAGTAATAGAACCTGGGTCAAGCCCATCTCCTGAAGCCTTGGCTCTTTTCTTCTGTATAGTGGAGCTACGTAGTAGCTCCCTTTCCCCCCTCAGTCATCCTTTCCTTCCTTTCTTCCTTTTTTCCTCCCCTCCTTCCATCCTTCTCCTTTATTCCCCTTCATCCCTCCCTCCACCTTTCTATTAGATCACATTTCCATTTATTTTTTAATTACCCATCCATTTATCTACCCACCCAGTGACTGCTTCAACAGTTCTTCTTGTTGTTATTGGTGCTGGGGATTGAACCTAGGGGCATTCTACCTCTGAGGGATACCCCAGCCCTATTTTATTTTTATTTTGAAAATACGTTGCTCCCTAAGATGCTAAGTTTCTGGGGCTGGCCTTGAACCTATGATCCTCCTGCCTCAGTCCCCCATGTACTGGGATTCCACCCACCATGCCCAGCTTCTGCAATGGCTCTTCTCTCCACACAGGACCTGCATTAGGAGAGGACCAAAATGAAACAAGACACAGTTGCTGCCTGCAGAAGGGCATGTTTCTTTAAAGAAATGAGCTGTAGAAGTACCTGCCTGCATTGAAATACGGTTTGAAAACTTTAAGTGTGAGGTCTTTTTTGCATATGCGGACATGGAGGAGCGCCAAAGTCATCCTCTTTCATCTGTAGGACGATTCCAAGTTCAGGGCCATTACCTGCCTATGGCAGTGAAGACACTGAGGCCCAGGGAGGCAAATGAATGACTCAAGACCACACAGCTAATGAGATGGGAAAGTCAGAATTTGAGCCGGGTCTGCCGAACTCTCTAAGTTACTTCCAGTAAATATGCTGCCTCTTAAAAAAGGATAGCTACTCCACTGGGACCACAGGTTACAGGACGAGGCGCCTGTGAAAATTTGGCATCTCCCAGGCATGTACCTTTCTGCTTGCCTTTCCCCTTTTCTTTCTTTCTCTTTCTTTCTTTCTTTCTTTCTTTTTTTCTTTCTTTCTTCCTTTCTTCTCTCTCTCTCTCACACACACACATACACACACACACTCTCTCTCTCCTTCTTTCTTTTTCTCTCTTTCTTTCACCTATTTTTAAATTTTTTTATTTTGAAACAGGATCTCACCAAATTGCAGAGGGCCTCACAAAGTAGCTGAGGTTGGCCGAGAACCTGTGATCCTCCTGTCTCAGCCTCTCAAGTACTGGGATTGCAAGCGTGGGCTACCACTCCCGGCTCCTCTGTGCCTTTTCAAATGAGTGTCTCTCGACTCACTGGCAACTGCTGTCATGACCAGTAGGAAGGGTTTGGTCTCCTCAGAATTTTTCTTTTGCTGGGTGAGGAGTCTGGAGCCCCAGAAGAGAAGACAGCCCTGGAAGGGAGGAAGCAGCCTAGTTTCAGCATCCGCTGTTTCTCCTTCACGTTCTGGAGGGGGGGCTCTCAGCTCACAGATGTCCAGAACATTCACTCACCAGTGGTCCAGCGCTGCGCCACTGTCCGCCCTGTCATTGGCTGCAGATGGCGTCCTCCCTGCTGCGCCCCTCCCCGTGGTGTCTCTGCTGAGGATGGCGTCTCTTGCCCATTTCATATGTATTTATTGGACACCTGGTTAGTGCTGGGGATCATGCTCAATGATTGAGATGGGGTAAGGAGCAGAGGGCCCATGCTTCTTCCAGGAACTTCTCACAAGAAGACTTCAAGGGCTAGACTGCTCATTTCTTGCCGGGGTACAGGCAGTGACTCAGCTACCCTAGGCTTCCTGTAGACCCAGTGATCCAGAAAAGGCAGGTGGAGCTCAAGAGTCCCCCAAGAGCAGCTGGCGCCTCTGACCTGACCTCCCTGAGGAAGAGGGCGGGGCTGGCTGGCTGCATGTTTCCACTGCAGCCCAGCCTGCCCAGCCTCCCTTTGCACCAACCCGTTTTCTCATGGCTATTTCTGTAGTTCTCCTAGAAACCCCCAAATAAACTAATTAGTAATATTTCTTTTTTTTTTCCTCTAAAACCAGCTAGTCAGTTTTTACTTTGCCGTTAAGAATTTTTACCATACCACAGGATACTCAGATCCCATCTCTGCACTTGTAAGCCAGGTGACTCTAGACACATGGTTTAATTCTCTAAAGCCTTGGGTTTCTTATCCGTAAAATGGGCAAGACAGCAGGTGAGAGAGTGTTCATGTCCTCCTCCTGCCATATTTGGAACACGATGCGTGCATAATTAGCTCCAATCAACATGTTTAAAAATAATGAGGGCTGGTGTGGTGGTGCATACCTATAATCCAGTACTTGGGGGCTGAGAGGGGAGGATCACAGATTCGAGGCCAGCCTCAGCAACTTAGTAAGACCCTATTTTCAAAATAAGAAATAAAAAAGTCTGGGGTGTAGCTCAGAGGTAGAACAGCCTGGGTTCAGTTCCCAGCACATAATAATAATAATAATAATAATAATAATAATAATAATAATAATATCATAGTAATGGTGGTGGCATGAAAATAGAGAAAGGTGGCAAAACTTTCTCTATTGAACCTTTCGCCTGTACAACATGCTACTTGTCATAGTTTGGATCTGGGATGTGTCCCATAAGCTCATGGGTTAAATAAAGGCTGAACAAGCCACAATAGCCAATTATAGACCTGACCTGGGCATCCATCAGCAGACAAATAGGTAATGGAAATGTGGCATATATACACAACAGAGATTTACTCAGCTATAAAGAACAACAACATTAGGTCATTTGTAGCAAAATGCTAAGTGACACTGGACAGTCTCAAAAAGCCAAGGGTCATATGTTTTTTCTCATATGTGGATGCCTGAACAAAAATAGGAAGCAAAAGGGACTTCAAATAAGGAGAGAAAAATAGTATAATTTTATAATATTATAGTATTATAAATTATATAGTGGAAGGGGGTTGGGGGAGAGGAGGTAGGGAAGAGAAACATGAGGACTAAGAAAGGACCAACAGCCCATAAGGTTACGTCCATACAAGGGTCCACTACAATCTCACTAACATGTATGGCGAGGGAGGCAGGGGGTAAATGGAGGGAAACACACCAAGTGCTGTGAGCATGTATGTTTGTATCACTTTGAATCTCACATTGCACCCATAAAAGTTTAAAAATAAATGAAGGAAAGCTGGGTCCCAGTGTGGTGCCATTGGGTGGCTGTAGGAACGGTAAGAGGTGGGGCCTGGTGGTTCTTTACCTCGCTGGGGCAGGCCTTGAAGGCGGCTGTGGGACCCTAGCTCGCTCCTCTTTCTCTTTTTCACATTCTGGCTGCGAGGGGATGGCTTTGCTCAGCCATATACTCCTCCAATGTAGTTCTGCCACTCCACATACCCCAAAGCAAAGATAACGATCAGTTGTGCACCAAACCGTGAACCGATATAACCCTTTTTTCTTATAAGTTAGTTATCTCAGGCATTTTGTGCTTTGTCCTGCTCATGGTCAAGATCAGCTTGAACAAATGAATATTAGTCTGTACTGGGGATTGAACCCAGGGATGTTCTACCTTTGAGCTACACCTCCTGCCTTGTTTTATTTTGAAACAGAGTCTCATTAAGTTGCTGAGGGCCTTACCAAGTTGCTGAAGCCTGACTGAAGCCTGTCTCAGCCTCCCAAGCACTGCAGTTACAGGCATGTAGCACCACACTCCACGATGTTAGTCTTTTTGTGTGTGTACTGGGGATGGAACCCAGGGCGTTCTACCTCCGAGCTATACCCCCAGCCCTCATTTTTATTCTTTATTTTGAAACAAGGTCTAAGTTGTGGAGAGCCTCACTAAGTAGCTGAAGCTGGCTTAGAACCACTACCCCTCCGGCCTCCCAAGTACTGGGATTACAAATGTGCGCCACCACACCCAGCCTTTTGAAGTATTTCTTTATGTGAATCACAATAGACATAGAGATAAATTAAGATAGTAGCATTTCACCTAAGACTATCAACTTTTTATTTTTTATTTCTATTTTTTTGTGGTATTGGGGATTGAACCTGGGGCATTCTACCTCCAAGGTACACCCCCAGCCCTATTTTTTTTTGCTAAACCCCCTGCCCAATTTTTTATTCTTTATTTTGAAACAGTGTCTCACTGAGTTGCGAAGGGCCTAAGTAGCTGAGGCTGTCCTCGAACCGCGATCCTCCTGTCTCAGCCTCCTAAGTACTGGGATTACAAGCGTGCACCACCACACCCGGCTATCTTTTGATTAAAAAAAAAAAAAAAAGACTTCACACTGTAGTCTGAATTATTGCTTTGGTTTGGCATGGCGGGTTTTTTCCCTTTGTATTATTTATTCCTGCAGTCTGTCTAGCAGTAGTGAATTGTATATAGCTATGTAATTCTGCTAAAACATTTGTAAATTCTACAAATGCCTTGACGTTAGGCAAAATAGCTGGAGTGTTAATTATCCTGGAAGTATCCAGAGAGATAGTGTCTTATGGGGTGTCCGATATGCTTTACTCAAATTAATCTTGTTTCATACCTAGCCTTCAGGCCCAAAGAGCTTGGTCAGTAAAAGCTGTGAGATGGACAAGCAGAAGTGCAGCATGAAGATTTAAACAGCTTTCGGCTGGGCAGAGTGGTGTAAACCTGCAGTCCTGTACTTAGGAGACAGAGACAGGAGGACCACAGTTTGAAGATATGCCTCAGCAACTTAGCAAGACTCTGTTTAAAAAAATTAAAAGGGGTGGGGATGTAGCTTGGAGGTTGAATGCTCATGGGTTCTATCCCCAGTATCAAAATAAAATAATAAAGTAAAATAAACAGCTTTCAACGTTGAAAGTCCTAGCTTTCTGCACATGTGGCGGCATTTCTAGTAGGAAAGAGAAGACATCTGGGGGCAGGAAGATGGGATGTGGAAAACAACTCGGCAGAACCAAAAAACAGAGGAGAAGGATGGCAAGGGACTGGGGGGGGGCCCACGGGGCAGTCACGTGTCTGCGGAGGGTCGCTGAGAATTCAGTTCCCAGGGATATGGGTTTCTATTTTTTCTTTTTTTTGGTGGTATTAGGGTTCCTGGAAGCCCTTCTACCTCCGGGCTACACTCCCAGACCTATTTTTATATTTTTATTTGGAAACAGGGTCTCTTAAGCCAGCTGAGTTTGGCTTCCAACCTGCACAATCCTCCTGTCTCTGCCTCCCAAGCGCAGGGATTATAAGCGTGGGCCACCATGCCCGACTGGGTTTCTATTTAATAAAAACAAAAAACAAAAAACAATCCCAGCGCTTGGGAGGCTGAGACAGGTGGATCTCACAGGTTGGAAGCCAGCCTCAGCTACTGAGTGAGGCTCTCAGCAACTTAGTGAGACTCTGTTTCCAAATATAAATATAAAATAGGTCTGGGAGTATAATCTGGAGGTAGAAAAGCCCCTGGTTCTACCCCCAGTAAAACACACATGCACACACACACGCACACACACACACACACACACACACACTCCAGGGCATTGCGAATTTTTTTTTTTTTTAAACTGGGGTTTGAACTCTGGGACATTCTACCTCCGAGCTACATATATAGCCCTACTTTCTTTCTTTCTTTTCTTTCTTTCTTTCTTTCTTTCTTTCTTTCTTTCTTTCTTTCTTTCTTTCTTTCTCTTTTGGTGGTACTGGGGTTCCTGGAAGCCCTTCTACCTCCGGGCTATACTACCAGACCTATTATATATATACACACACACATATATATACACACACATATATACATATATATATACATACATATATACATATACATACATATATACATATATATACATACACACACACACACATATATATATATATACATATATATATTTTTTATTTGGAAACAGGGTCTCTTAAACCAGCGCTGCTGGCTTCGAACCTGCGCAATCCTGTCTCCACCTCCCAAGTGGGGGTGGGGGTGGGGGTGGGGGATTACAAGCATGCGCCACCATGCCCGGCCTTTATTCTTTATTTTGAAGCAGGGTCTCATTAAGCTGCGAAGAGCCTCACTGAGTAGCTGAGGCTGACTGTGAACCCGTGATCCTCCTGTTTCAGCCTCCCAAGAACTGGATTACAAGCATGTGCCAGCCACCATGCCTGCCCAGCTGAAAACTACCTTCTAAAGTGAACAGCTACCTGTATGGAATTGGGTTCCTGGAAACCCTTCTACCTCCAGGCTACACTCCCAGACCTATTTTAATATATATATAATTTTAATTTGGAAACAGAGTCTCTTAAACCAGCGTAGCTGGCTTCGAACCAGCGCGCGATCCTCCTGTCTCCGCCTCCCAAGTGCAGGGATTACAAGTGTGGCCACCACGCCCGGCTATACCACACTTTTAAAAAAAGGAACCTTTCAGGAATTCGCATGTCATCTTTGCACGGAGGCCACGCTAATCTGTGTCGTTCCAATCTTAGTGTGCATCCTGCTGAAGCAAGCACTATGTCTGTCTGTTAACTCTAGCAATTGATTCTTGTGATTCTGAAAGTCAAACAAACAAATAAACAAACAACAAAGTTTTTCAAAGAGCGAAGCTGCTGGTTTAAAATATCGTTCTTTCCGTCTCATTGACATTCATGTCATTTAATACTCTCACAACTGGGTAAGAATGCAGCTACACTTTTATCTTCTATTTCTAAGAAATGTTTCGATTCCTCTTTCCCTTTTGTGTTAGCGTCTCTTCGTCTTTTTATTTTGAGATTTCTTTGATTCAGGTGTTGTCTCTTTTTTTACTCCAAAGCTCATTTCTTCCTGTTATTTGATACTTGTTTTTTAGAAGTGTGGTTTGAAAATACCCTCTTCCTTTAGGTAAACTAGTTTTCTCAAATACAAAAACTTATTCAGGGTGGTGATCTGTCAAAATAGTGTGCAGGAAGCTGTTATTTATTAATGGGAACTGCCTGTCGACTTGTGTAGAAAGATTTGAAAATTACCCCTACAGAACAGTGGGAGTCTAAGATGAATAAAGATATAAATCCGTGTCAGCACGATTGCCGGGAAAAGGATTCATTCAAATGCCATGCTGGCAAGAAAGAAAAAAAAATTATAGCACAAAAAATACTTGGCAAATTCTCCTTGTTTGTAACAGCCTATTCTGTGAAGGGTGTGGATTAAATAACAAACTTCAGCCGGAAGTGGTGGCTCAAGCTTGTAATCCCAGGACTTGAGAGGCTGAGACAGGAGGGTGGCAGGGTTGCAGCCAGCCTCAGCAATTTGTGAGGCCCTTTCCAACTTAGTGAGCCCTTGTTTCAAAATAAAGAATAAATAGGGCTGGTGGTGTAGATTGAAGGTAGAATGCCCCTGGGTTCTATCCCCAGTATCATGAAAAAGCAAAACAAAAATACTTCATATCAGGTGTGGTGATGTATGCCTGTAATCCCAGTACTTGAGAAGCTGAGACAGGAGAATTGCAGGTTTGAGGCCAGCCTCTGCAATTTAACAAGACCCTATTTTTTTTTTTTTTTTTGGTGGTACTGGGGTTCCTGGAAGCCCTTCTACCTCCGGGCTACGCTCCCAGACCTATTTTATACTTTTTTATTTTTGGAAACAGGGTCTCTTAGCCAACGCAGCTGACTTCGAACCTGCGCGATCTTCCTGTCTCTGCCTCCCAAGCGCGGGGATTACAAGCGTGCGCCACCACGCCCGGCAGCAACAAGACCCTATTTTAAAAATAAAAATTAATGCCAGGCGTGGTGGTGCATTCTTGTAATCCCAGTACTTGGGAGGCTGAGACAGGAGGATTGCAGGTTTGCTATCAGCCTCAGCTACTTAGTGAGGCCCTCTGAAATTTAGTGAGATCATATTTCAAAATAAAGAATACGCCCGGCGTGGTGGCACACGCCTGTATTCCCCGCGCTTGGGAGGCAGAGACAGGAGGATCGCGCAGGTTTGAAGCCAGCCGCGCGCGCGCTGGCTTAGGAGACCCTGTTTCCAAATAAAAAATGTAAAAATAGGTCTGGGAGTGTAGCCCGGAGGTAGAAGGGCTTCCAGGAACCCCAGTACCACCAAAAGAACAACAACAACAACAACAAATAATAATAATAATAATAATAATAACAATAATAATAAAATAATTAAATTAAAAATAGGGCTGAGGGTGTAGCTCAGAGATAGAATGCCCCTTTGTTTAATCCCCTGTAACACACACACACACACACACACACACACACACCCCCCTAAACTTCATTATGCCTGACACTAAATAAATACCATGGGATAATAAAACAGGAGTCCGGAACCTTGCATCTCTCCTTGTTTGCTTTTGGGGAGGCCGCTATGAATAGCCAGTGAAAATGCGGTTGGAGCAGGGGCCATGTCCTCTGCAGCGTCCATAGCAGATCTTGTGAGCTTCGGGCATAGCCCAGAGACATTAAATACAGTGCCAGCATACAACCTGGACCAGAAAAGGACAGGGATGAGCCAGGCAGGGTCACCTCCCCCCAAAGCCAGTGCGGTTTCCGGGCGGCCCTTATTTGTCGTGAGTGCATTGGTTTCCTTTTCCGCGCGCACCTTGGTTTCCTTTTCCGCGCGCACCTGCTCTGGGCGCTGCGCCTCTCCCGGGCCTCGGGCCCAGCCTGGCATTTGTCCTCCGTGTTAGGGGACCGAGCCGGCGGCAGGGCCCCCGCGTGGCCAGACGACTGGGATGCCGGGCTGGCAGTTGTAACTTCCCTTCAGAACGACACAGAAAGTACCTGACGGCCCGCTTATTCGCTGCACTGTTGTTCATGTACTATGTGATCAATACCGGAGAGACAGAGGAGATCCCAGTCCTCAGCTCAAACGCAAGCCCACCGAGGCCAGCCGGAGCCTCGCGGGAGGCAGCTCTGCGCCTGCGCGGCTCGGCGGGAGGGAGCTGGGAGGCGAACCCCAGCTCCAAGGTGGGACTGCAGACTGCTCGGTGGGGCCCAGAGGACCCGGCCTAGGAATGAAGACCCACTCCTAGGTTCTGGTGTGAGCCAGGAGTGATGACGGAGCCATTACTGAGACGCTGGCGACCAAGACAGACGAGAGATGGGAGGAGGACCCAGAGCGTTGATCTGGACGCAGCGGCCCTCGCCTCCATGTCCACTGCTTGGGAGGCTGAGACAGGAGGATCCAGGGTTCAAGGCCAGCCTTAGCAAGTTAGCGAGACCCTGTTTCTTGTCTTCTTTCTTTCTTTCTTTCTTTCTTTTTTTGGTGGTACTGGGGGTGGAACCCAGAGGCTTTCTACCTTTGGGCTATACTCCCAGACCTTTTTAATATTTTATTTGGAAACAGGGTCTCACTAAGTTGCTGAGAGCCTCACTAAGTAGCTGAGGCTGGCTTCGAACCTGTGTGATCCTCCTGTTTCAGCCTCCCAAGCGCGGGGATTACAAGCGTGGGCCACCACGCCTGGCTGTGAGACCCTGTTTCTAAAAAAAAAAAAAGGCCTGGGAGTTTATGTCTGAGGCAGAATGCCCCTGGGTTCAATCCCCACCAACACACACAAACACTCATACACACACACACACACACACACACACACACACACACACACACACACACAGAATTTTTTTTTTCTGTTACTAATGTATGGCACACTGTTTTCCTTTGTACTGCTTAACATAAATTAACTGAGCAGTCCTCTTTGATGGGCATCTAGATCTGTTTCCATTCTCTGGTACTGTGAATGCTTTAGGAACTTTTTTTCAGTATTCAAATTATTTGGTATGTTTTAATTATTGCCTTGAGATAAAATTTCATAATTGGAGCTTATGGGTTGAATAATATACACTTTTTTTTTGGTACTGGGATGGAACCCAGGGGCATTCTACCTCCAAGATACACCCCTTAGTCCTATTTTCTATTCTTTTTTATTTTATTTTGAAACAGAGTTTCACTAAGTTGGGGAAGGCCTCACTAAATAGCTGAGGCTGGTCACAAACCTGTGATCCTCCTGTCTCAGCCTCCCAAGTATTGGGATTACAGGCCTATGCCATCATACCTGACTGAATAATATACACATTTTAAGGCTTTTAATAAATATTTTCTAATCATCTCGTATGTTTACATTTGCACTTCTACCAGCAATATTTGAGATGGCTTCCTATTCTAGTGTGAAAAGTAAAAAAAAAAAAAAAAAAATTAGAGGTGTACCTCCAACCTGTACCCCCAGCCTCCCAAGTACTGGGAGAGCCACAATATTTGTCCTACAGGTTTGTTATGACCATCCAGTCTCCCTAAAATGTTCTAAGAACCTGGGCATTCAAGGTGCTGAACTTGGGCTGGGGACATGTCTTGTGGTAGAGCATTTGTCTGCACGTAGAGGGGCCATGAGTTGGATCCCCAGCACCCCTACTTAGAAAGAAAGAAAGAAAGAAAGAAAGAAAGAAAGAAAGAAAGAAAGAAAGAAAGCTAAATGGGCCAGGGGAAGGGAGAAGAGGTGGCCATTGGGAGGCTTAAAAAGTGAGGGGAACCTGGGTGCGGTCGTGCATGCCTGTAATCCCAGTACCTGAGAAGCTGGGACAGGAGGATCGCAGGTTTGCTACCAGCCTTGGCTACTTAGTGAGGTCCTCTGCAACTTAGTGAGACCGTTTTAAAAGAAAAAAAAAAAAGTTGGGGTGTAGCTCCGAGGTAGAATGCCCCTGGGTTCAATCCCCAGTAACCCCCCCCCCCACACACACACACACACAAGGTGAGGGGGAGCCGGGTGTGCTGATACACCTATGATCCCAGTACTTGGGAGGCTGAGATGGGATAACTGCAGGTTTGAGGCCAGCTCCAGCAACTTAGTGGGACTTTGTGTCAAAATAAAAAATAAAAAGGGTTAAGGGTCTAACTGTGAGATAGAATGTCCCTGGTATTCATCTCCAGTACCTTTAAAAAAAAATACTGAGGGAAGCCGGGCTGAAACAGGAGGATTTCAGGTTCGCAGCCAGCCTCAGCTACTTAGGCCCTCTACAACTTAGTGAGACCCTGCTTTAAAATAAAGAATAAAAATAGGACTGGGGATGTAGCTTGGTGGTAGAAAGTCCCTAGGTTCCACCCCCAGTACCAAAAAATAAAAATAAAATAAAAATAAAGGGATTCCCTGGTAAACAAAAAACTTACCCAAGCAAGAACTGGCTAGAGGAAAAAGTTCCACCTCGTTCTTGATCGGCTCTGGCCTCCTCCCTGCAGCCAGCACTTCTTTCTTTCCCACTTTCCCACGCAGCCCTCCCACCATTCCTGCACCCAGAGCCGGGATGCTGCTCCCGCACGTGGAGGTGTAGCCGGAGAGGTCGCTGGAGGAGCTGCACGCATCCTGGGCCGGCTGCCCCAGCTCAGGCAGCTAATTGTGCCGGGCTGGCTTGAATGCAGGCGAGCTCTGTGAGCGCTGGCTGGCGCGGATTAGCCGTGCTTTCCCATGAACTACAAAAGAACGCCTAAATCTGGGACGTTTGTCATCAAGGGGCAGGCTGCTCGGGATGCAAGGTAACCAGAGCTTTCCCCGACTGCTGCAGTCTTTGGGGGACGAGGGTCACTCTAATCCTTCCTGTTTATATTGTGGACGCGTAGACAGCCAGGCTTAAGCCCTGCAGTGGGAAATGAGTCGCAATGCAGGCATTCCTAACCAGCTACGTCCTCTGGTTCTTTCTCTTTTCTTTTTTGGAGGGCACCGTTGTCCCCAGCCGATTGAGCCCCTCTCTGCAGCACTGCTGGGGTTGCCGCAGAGACGCGCCAGCATGGCCCTCTGCCCACCAAAGCCCACTTCGCCCTTGCCTTTCCAAGGTGCCCTTGTTGACACACTTCCCGGTTTTCTTTCTTCTCTCTTCACGCGACCACTTTGCCCTCCCATTATTGGGAGGATTTCAGAAGATTGTTCTAGCATAATTGCCCAGGCACATCGAATTTAACAGTTAATTCTCAGAAAATGACAAGTTTTTTTTTTTTTTTTTTTTTTTTTAGGTGTTTGTGGAAACCTACAGATTCATTAGTTAGTAGAACTCTATTAAAATGTACTTGGGCTGGGCACATGCTTGTAGACTGTCAGTACTTGGGAGGCTGAGACAGGTGGACCACAGGTTCAAGGACAGCCTCAGCAATTTTGGGAGACTCAGCAACTTCCCGAGACCGTTTCCAAAGAAAAAATTTTAAAGGGGTTAGAGGTATAGTTTGGAGGTAGAATCTCTCTGGGTTCAAGCCCCGGTACCACCATAAAAAAAAAAAAAAGTGGCATTTGGAAAGGGTGTTAGCAATGGTTCCCAGTTTGCCAGGTCTCAGAATGACTTAGGGCTGGCACTGGCCAACCCTCATAGTACCTGCCTTCCCATCTCACACGCAGAGCTGGATCTCTGAGGTTGGGGAACGTATATCTATATATTTTTATTTTTCTCTATTAGTGCTGGAGTAGAACCCAGCACCTCAGAGTGCTAGGCAGGTGCTATACCACTGAGCTACATCCCCAGCCCAGCACCAGTATTTAAAAGCCACTTAGTAGATTCTATGGCTCATCTGAGGCTTTGGCTGAACTCATTTTTAAAAATTTTCTTTCTTTTTTTGGTACTGGAGTTTGAACTCAGGGACATTCTACCTCTGAATTACACTCCCCCACCCCCAGTCCTTTGTTGTTGTTGTTTTTTTTTTTTTTTTTAGGCACTGGGGATGGAACCCAGGATATTCTGGGCTGTACCTCCAGCCCTATTTTATTTTTTATTTTGAAACAGAGTCCCACTAAATTGCAGAGAGCCTCACTAAATTGCTGACGTTGACCTTGAACCTGGGCTCCTCCTAACTCAGTCTTTCAAACACTAGGATTACAAGCATGCACCACCCACACTTTGCTAGCACTTCTTTTTCTTTATTTTAAAACAGGGTCTCAAAAAAAAAAAATAAAACAGGGTCTCACTAAGTTATGGAGGGCCTCACTCAATAGTTTCTGAGGTTGGTTTCAAACCTGTGATCCTCTTGTCTCAGCCTCCTGAGTGCTGGGATTACAGGTGCATGCTACCATGTCCAGTTCTTTGGTCTCATCTAAAGCATGGGGGCACGTGGTGGCTGGCAGGAGGTGGCCCTGGGCAAATGGAAAATCATCTGCCAACACAGCAAGATGACTCAGGCCTTATTTAGCCAATGGTGAGGAGTTAGGCTTGTCCCCAAAGCACGTAGTTGGTATTTCTGCAACAACTATGTGGAAAACATTTACTTCTCGGATTTCTTTGCCTGCCCCTTTCTTTGGTACTGGGGATTGAACCCAGAAGCATTCTAGCTCTGAGCTATACTCCTAGCCCCTTCTACTTTTTATTTTGAAACAAAGTCTTGCTAAGTTTTCATACGCTGGCCCCAAACTTGCAGTTCTCTTGTTTCAGCCTCCATGTGATTGCACAGAAAAGAATCCAGTTCTCTTCTCATTTTTAGCTCATCTCCTTCCCCAAGGTCAGGAGATCTACTTTTCTTTTTCTTTATTTTTTCTGGTACTGGGGATTGAATCCAGGGCCACACTACCACTGAGCTATACTCCTATTCCTTTTTTTTATTTTGAGATAGGGTCTCACCAAGTTGCCAGGCTGGCCTCAAATGTGGGATCCTCCTGCCTTAGCCTTCCAAGTACTGGGTCTACAGATGAGTGCTGCTGTGCCTAGCTGAAGACATGTTTTCTATGGTGCGTGTGTGTGGAGGTGGGGTTCCTGTCTGTGATTAGCAAACAGGGATATATCTGTGCTGTTAAAGCCCTTTATAACAGGGCCTGTTCTTTTGCATAACCCTGTGCATAGCCCTGTGCACAGATAGCCCTGAGCAATTGTCCATTGAGTATATATTAAGTGTGCTGTCCAATGTCAGGCAAAAATGAACTGCCAGATTTTATCTCTGCCTTCAAGAAATTTATAATCTATTTGAGGAACTAACACAGAAACATGTGTAATCAATAGTAAAAGGGTTGAATAGTAAAACCAATGGTACAAACAATAAACTTAGGGAGACTTCAGAGAAATGGTAAACATTCCCATGAGAAAGAAAATAGAAAAGACATTATTAGCCTACCTGCTCATGCCTGTACTCTCAATACTTGGGAGGCTGAGACAAGAGGATCACAGGTTCAAGACCAGCCTCAGAAACCTAGTAAGGCCCTGTTTCAAAATAAGCTTTTTTTTTTTTTTTTTTTTGGTGGTACTGGGGTTCCTGGAAGCCCTGAAACAGGGTCTCCTAAGCCAGTGCACACGGCTGGCTTCGAACCTGCGTGATCCTCCTGGCTTCGAACCTGCGCGATCCTCCTGTCCCTGCCTCCCAAGCGTGGGGATTGCAAACATGCACCACCACGCCTGGCTAAACAAACTTTTTTTTGAAAGGAGGCTGAGCATGTAGCTCAGAGATAGAATGCCCCTGGGTTCCATCCCCAGTACCATAAAAAAGAAAAAGGAAAAGAAAGAAAAGACATTTTAGGAATGCAGGACTCATGAAACCAGTTTGGTCATGGTACACCATCTTCTTGATATGGTTTTTTTGTTGTTGTTTTTTTGGTTTTTTTTTGGTTTTTTTTGGTGGTACTGGGGTTCCTGGAAACCCTTCTACCTCCGGGATACACTCCCACACCTATATTATATTTTTATTTGGAAACAGGGTCTCTTAAGCCAGGGAGGCTGGCTTTGAACCAGCGGGATCCTCCTGTCTCCGTCTCCCAAGCGCAAGGATTACAAGCGTGCGCCACCACGCCCAGCTTGATATGGTTTTGAATGTGATTTGTTAGTATTTTATTAAAAGTTTTTTGTTAGGCATGGTGACACATGCCTGTAATCGTAGTACTTGGGAGGCTGAGGCAGGAGGATTGCGGGTTTAAGGCCAGTCTCAGTAACTTAGTGAGACCCTCAGCAACTTAAGAGACCCTGTCTCAAAAATAAAAAAATAAAAATAAAAAATAAAAGGGGCTATGGGTGTAGCTTGGAGATAATATGCCCCTGGGTTCAATCTCCAGCACCAAAGAAAAAAAGTTTTTTTCTTTGCATCTATGTTCATCAAGGATATTGGTCTGTAATTTTCTTTCCTTGAAGTGTCTTTATTCGGTTTTGGTAGACAGGTGACATAGGCTTTGTAGAATGAGTCTGGGGATATTCCATCTCTTTCTATCACATTGAATAATTTAAGGAACATTGGGATTAGTTCCCCAATTAGCCAATGAAAAAATGGACAATTGAACTGAATAGAAACTTCTCAAAAGAACAAATACAAGGGGGACGTGGTAGTAATGCCTGTAATCCCAGCATTTGGGAGGCTGAGACAGGAGGATGGCAGTTCACAGCTAGTCCCAGCTACTTAGTGAGGCCCTTTGCAATTCAGTGAGACCCTGTTTCAAAATAAAGAATAAAAAAAATATGGCTGGCAGTGCAGCCAGAGGTAGAATGCCCCTGGGTTCCATCCCCAGTACTGAAAAAAAATAAAAAGAAGAAACACAAATATCTAATAAATAAGTGAAAAATGTTCAATTTCAGCCGGGTGTGGTGATGCACGCTTGTAATCTCAGCTTTAGGGAGGCTGAGATAGGAGGATCAGGGTTTACAGACAGCTTCAGCTACTTAGTGAGTCCCTTTGCAACTCAGTGAGAGTTTCAAAATAAAGAATAAAAAATAGGGCTGGGTTCCATCCCCAGTACCAAAAAAAAAAAAAAAAAAAAAAAAAAGTTCAGTATCATTAGCAATCAGGGAAATGAAAATCAAAACTACATTCTAACCCCAGTTAGAATGGTGACCATCAAGGATACAAGCTAGCAAGGATGTGGGGAAATAGAAGCTCTTCCACAATACATTGTTGATGAGATTGAAAGTTCGTACAATCACTATGGAGATCATTTGATGGTTACTCGAAAGACTAGGAATGGCACTGCATGGGACCCAGATATACCACTCCTTGGTATTTTTCTAAAAGAATTAAAGTCAGAATACTATACTAATATATGAATATCTATGTAATAGCACAATTCACAATAGCCAAGTTACGGAATCAACCTAGGTTTCCATCACAGATGGATGGATAATGAAAACGTGGTATAGACACACAGTGGAGTTTTACTCAGCCATAAAGGAGAACAAAGTTATGTCATTTGCAAGAACATGGATGGGACTGGAGAACATTACGCTAAGTGAGATCAGCCAGACTCAGAAAAACAAGGGTTGTTATGTTTTCTCTCATATGTGGAAGCTAGAGAGAAAATTGGAAAGAAAAGAGACTTCATGGTTATAAGGAGAGAAAACAGTAGAAGGGGGTTGGGGGAGGGAAAAGGGAGGCTTGATGAAGGAAATAGACAATAATATTATGTCCATGCATGAAAACATCAGTAACAACCTTACTAGCATGTATGGGGAGGAAGGAAGGGATAGCGGGAGGGGGCTAGGAAGGAGCCACGCCAAGTGATGCATATATGGATGGACCACTTTGAACCTCACTATGAAGCATAATTATATTGCACCAATAAAATTCTTTAAAAATAACAATAAGTGTAGAGTGAAGAATGACGGCTCGTGGCTTGCCATTGGAGAAGTCACCATTTGCCCAGATGGAGAATCCAAGAAGAGTAATAGAGAAGTGCGTGGGAGAAGTTGCTCTCACTTAAGCACTTTGCTTCAAAGAGGCCCAAAAGGAAAAAGGCAAAGGGGACTAGTTCAAAACACCTGGCCTCACAATTGTGGCTACTGAGCTGAAGGCAAATATCACGAAACTTGACAAAATACAAAAAACAACATCCCCAGAAATCTGGAGGGAGGAATGGGAAGAGGCTACTTACCTCATCTAGCAATCCTCACTAAAATAAGCCTGTATCGCAAAATGAAAATAATCAAGCTTCTTAAATATTTTAGTTTTCTCTTTAAAAAAAAAAAAAGCTATTTCAGCGATTTATCTGTGTCAAGGAATATTGGTTTAATATTCAGTGGTACTTTCAGTTTCACTTCAAGTTATGTTTCCTGATTGAAATCAGGAAAGATTAAATTTAATGTTTTTAATATTTCAGAGAGTAAGCATCATGTCCTCCTCATGGACCTACCTCTTTCTGTCTGATTCTTCACCTGGATCCCTTCATACGTGTAATGACACCGGTAATGATGCTGGTCGAGTGTGAACACTGGTTACTTCTGGGCAGGGTGATTCTCAGTGGTTGTTGATACTGTCTTTTTTTTGAGGGGGTACTGGGAGTTGCGCCTAGGGGCATTCTATATCCAAGCTACACCCAGCCCTTTTTATTTTATTTTTAATATTTATTTATTTATTTTTAATTTTTTATTGGTGCACTGTATTCATACATCATAGTGGGATACAAAAAACTTTTGTAGACATACATGCACACATCGCCCAGTCAGCCCCCACCTGATCCCTACCCCATTCCCTCCCCATCCCTCCTTCCCGTGCTTGGCTTAGTGGTTGACATCTAGTATTATAGCAATTTATCCAAAATTAAAAATGATAATCTCACATAACAGTTTCATTTGTCTGATACCAAGCTTTTGATAACTTAAAGATAACATTTTAATATTTCTTTTTGCTTTCTTTCTTACCAGAGAATATTTTTTTCTTTTTTTTTTTAGGTGAAACTATCATATATTTATATATTTATTTTTCGGAAAAAAATCTATCCTGATATGGAATATGGACTCTAGATACCCAAAACGATCTCGAAAAAGAACAAAGCTAGAAGATATATATTTTCTAATTTCAAACCATATAAAGCTAAAATAATTGAAACAGTGTAGTACTGTTCTAAAGGCAGATATATAAACCACTGGAGTTAAATAAAAGCCTAGAGATACATTCTTCCATATATTGTCAAGTTATTTTTGACAAGGTTTCCACGAACATTTGGTGGTGGAAATAATAATCTTTTAACTAAATATTGTTGAAAAATAATAATTACATGAAAAAGAATAAAATTGGACCATTACCTAATCCCATATACAAATATTAACTCAAAATAGATAAAAGACCTAAATATAAATCTTAATACTATAAACTTTTAGAAGAAAATCTGGGTCATAAAACCTCACAACATTGAAATTGGCAGTGATTTCTTGGATATGATTTCAATGGCACAGGCAACAAAAGGGTATACAAACTCCCTAAAAAATAAAATATTGTATATCCAAAGACAATGTAAACAGAGTTAAAAGTTACTGATAGACTGGGATAAAATATTTCCAAATGCTATATCTGAAGGTATATTAATATTCCAGCTAGAAATCCTAAAAATTAACAATAAAAGCAAACAATACAATTTAGAGATAGGTATAAGACTAACATAAATAATGAATCTCCACAGATAACTAATCTTAGTTGTCTGTTGGATGGAAAATCTTATTTCTCTGGTTCTGGTGTGTGTTACCTATTTCTTCTTTGTAGTTAATCTCTTTGAGTATTTTCTCTAGTGCTGGTTTTGAAGACATAAATTGCTTCAGTTTCTGTTTGTCATGGAAGCTTCTTATTTCTCCATCTAATTTGATAGAAAGTTTTGCTGGGTAGAAAATTTTTGGCTGGAAGTTGTTTTCTTTCAGAGTTTGGAATATGTTACTCCCAGCCCTTCTGGCTCTCATGACTTGGTTTGGGAAGTCTGGAGTGATTCTAATTGGTTTGCCTCTGAATGTCACTTGGCCCTTTGTTTTTGTTGCCTTTAAGATTCTCTGCTTGGCTTCCACATTGGTCATTTTGACAGTTATGTGGCATGGGGATCCTCTTCTCTGATCCTGTCTAAAGGGAGTTCTATAAGTTTCCTGGACCTGTGTATCAACCTCTTGCTCTATGTGTGGAAATTTTTCTGCTATTACTTCCTTGAAGAGATTGTTGATCCCTTTGGTTTCACCTTCTTTTCCCTCCTCTATTCCAATTATTCTTAGGTTAGCTCTTTTAAAATGGGCCCATATTTCTTCAATGTCAGATTCCTGCTGTCAGATATTTTTTTCTAGATTAGAAGCTATGTGTTCATTTTTGGATTGCTCATCTTCTAAGAGTGAGATTCTATTCTCCATGTGGTCTAATCGGTTGTTTGTACTTTGAATAGAGGTCTTTACTTCCTTAATTGCATCCTTTATCTCTTTTTGGCTCTCTCTGAATTCTTTTCGAAACACCTCTATTATTTCTAAAGTTATTTTCCTGATTTGATCTTCTAGAAATCTCTGAATTTCTGTTTTATCGGGTTCTGATGTTGTGGGATTGTGGGCATTCATTGCTCCATTGTTATTCCTCTTTCCCATGATTTCGGGAGTTTGTGCCTTCTCTGGGTTCTTCCCTGGGTCACTGCGACTTCACTTAAGGTGCTCTGGATCTCGAGTCTGTGGTATCTCAGTCACCACTACTCCTTTACTGGGTTGTATCGCAGAGTCTCAGACCCAGGGAGTCAATAGAGGCTGCTTTAGACAATGGGGGGTGCCAGGTTGCGTGTTCTCCTATGGTGTGATATCTCTGCCACCGCCACTCCCCCACTGGGTCAAGTCCCTGGGAGTCAGTACTGGGATTTCTCCTCTGGGGCCCGCAATTTGATTCACTGCTGTCGAATACGCTGATAGAGGTGTAGTGGACTCGGTGAATTCGCTGCTGCTGCCGCTGGTGGCAATATGGCGCTATTGCCACGCCCTCGGCCGTGAGGCTGGCATATTTCTTCTCTGTTTTTGAGCTCCGCTCTGAGTCCCTGCAGCATGTGCTGAGACCAGCCACTGGGAGCTTTAGATGTTCCCTGCGCTGAAAAATCTGCCGAATCCCACCAGGCTCTTCTGCAGCGGCTCACCTCGGCTCGCTGTCTGCCGCTCCTCTCTGGAGCCTGGTGGGCTCTTGAGTGTGTTGGTCTGTAGCCGTAGCCGTCCGGTGAGCTCGCCGCTGCCGACGGCAGTAAGGCGCTGCTGCCGTGTCCTCAGCCGTGAGGCCGGTGTATCTCCTCTGTGGCTCTGAGCTCCGTTATGAGACCCCCTCCTCTCTGGGGCTGGTGATTTTTTTGTTTCTCTGGTGATGGTGTTTTCTGGCTATGAAAGGCACTGATTTTGTGGTAATAGAGATTGGTTGTTAGCGGGTCTCTTAAGCCCTGCTTTTCTCGGTCGCCATCTTCCTGGAAGTCCCATTTATTTATTTATTTATTTATTTATTTATTTATTTATTTATTTCCCGGGTCTGGGGATGGAACCCAGGGGCATTCGACCTCCAAGCTACACCCTGTGCCCTATTTTTCATTCTTTATTTTGAAACCGGGTCTCACTGAGTTGCGGAGGGCCTCACTAAGTAGCTGAGGCTGTCTGCGAACCGCGATCCTTCAGTTTCAGCCTTCCAAATGCTGGGATTACAAGCGTGAGCCACCGCGCCCGGCTTTATTTTTTATTTTGAAACAGGGCCTTGATAAATTGCTGAGGCTATTTGCCATTTTCCTTTATGCCTTTTGAATTACTCTTTTTAAAAAATGTGTCTTCAACAAGTGTGGTAGCACATGCCTATAATCCCAGGACTTAGAAGTTAAAATAGGAGGATCACAGGTTTGAGGCTAGCCTCTGCAATTTAGGGAGACTCTCACCAACTTAGTGAGAACCTGTTTCAAGTAAAAATAAAAGGGGCTGAGGTATAGCTTAGAGGCAGCATGCCCCTGGGTTCAGTATCCAGTACCACCAAAACTGATGGTAGCAGTTGACTGACACGTACTCATATTTATGGGGCACAACACGACATTTCAGTTCCTATACTCAGCGTATAATGATCAGATTAGGGGAAACGCCATATCCATCACCTCAAACACATCTCCTCCCTTTGTACTGGAAACATTTGCAATATTCTTCACTAGTTGTTTTGAAATGTCCCGTTAACTGTTGTCAGTCGTAGTTATCCTACTGTGATATGGCATGTTTCTTATTCTTTAAATGTCCTATAAATCCAAGTTCTTGGGAAGTGATTGTGTTTAAAAAATCCTGAGAGATATGTAAAAGGGTATGGAAAAATAGAATTATTTACAAAAATAACACACCACATACATGTTTGCTTGCTGTTGCAAGACCACTTAGGCTTAGGGAAACACTTGATAATCTCTGGTGTTGTTGATCTTGGACGTGGTTGGCTCGCCCTCCGCCCAGTGAAGGGTTCCCACTGAGAAGCTGGTTCCCCCTCCCCTTCGGTTCTGATGATACTAATGCTCCCTTATGTGACAAATGCAGAAAAGAATGCAGGAGATAAATGGGAGGCTGGCGTTCGGTTCACAGAGGCTCTAATGAGTCAGCCTAGATGATGAGGCGCTCGCTGGCAAGGTTACATTGTTGTGAGGTTGGTTCTCACCTACTTCTGCTATTGTGTCCTTTCTCCATGCCAGCAGCAATGGGCAGAGCACAGGGTAGCTACTGCTGCCCGTCAAGAGAGGTTTAGTGGCTTGAGCTTCTGATCTGTGGCTTTCTTTCCAGCTAATATTTTCATGTAGCTTAAATTAATAAGACATGAAGGAATTTCTAATATAATGCTCTGCTTCGCTCTTGCATATTAATTACACGCATACGTCTTCCATCTAAGAACCGAGCCACGTGGCTCGAAGCTCGAACGTGCTCTCCAGGTTCCTGTTGATCCCTCTTTTACTGTTTTATTTTTTTAGGAGCAAATGTGCAATAAAAATACGGACAAGCACTTTGGTTTTTGTTTTGCTAATAAGAGAAAATCATTAGAGCCGCTCTTTCTCTTATCCTTCATCATGGGAAAGAGCAGGCGGCGTTGCGGGGACTGAAGGTCACGCTGTCTGGTTTTGTGGGGACAGATGGCCATTGCTCATCATGTTAGCAAGAAGCTCGACGCTCACTTCTGGACGTCAGCTGCTCACTGTGTAGAGTTAGTGGTCATTTAGCTTCAGGTGGCTCCAGGCCTGGTGCTGTCTGATGTCCTGCCATCGTAATGGAAGAGATCTGGACAGCAAGACTTACTTTCCCGTCCTCTGCTATGAAACAAAAGCAGACTCTTCAACACAGTGAATATAGATGATCATAAGTTCTTCCTTCCTTCCTTTCTTTCTTTCTTTCTTCCTTTCTTCCTTTCTCTCTCTCTTTCTCTTTCTTTCTTCCTCTTTCTTTCTTCCTTCCTTTCTTCCTCTTTCCTTTCTTTCTTTCTTTCTTTCTTTCTTTCTTTCTTTCTTCCTTTCTTCCTTTCTTCCTTTCTCTCTCTCTTTCTTCCTCTTTCTTTCTTTCTTTCTTTCTTTCTTTCTTTCTTTCTTTCTTTCTTTCTCTCTTTCTTTCTTTCCTCCTTATACCAAGGATTAAACCCAGGGTCATTCTATCTCCAAGCTACAACCTAGTCCTTTTTTTTTTTTTTAAAGATCTTGTTAGGTTGTTGAGGGTCTTGCTTAAGTTGTCGAGGCTGGCCTCAAACCTACAACCCTTCTGTCTCAACCCCCATGTACTGGAATCACAGGTAGGTACCATCGCACCCAGCTTCGTAAGTATTATTGACTTTGATCACTGGGATTTTGCTTTGCCATCTATGTATTCTGCATTTAGAGCCCCGGGAGCAATTTGGTAGGTTATCTGAAAAAACAAGCATTAAACAAACCAAAAACAACCTTGTGAAAAGGAAGCCATGGGTGCCCAGGGCTGGCGGGCAGACGGGAAGTTGCAGAGCTGGGCGGGCCTGGGCAGGACAATGCCACTCAGAGCTGGACCGTTACTCAGCTTCAGAAAAGTATTAAGTTCCTTGGTTGTTATGGCTTTATTGGTAAATCCTGGGCTTCTGAAGTCAAAGTTCTCTGGAGCAGCTACATCGTTAATTCTCACTGAATTCCCGTGAGTAAGTGTCTTGACAAGAAGACAGGAGCTGCTGGGCATGGTGGCGCGCTTGTAATCCCAGCATTCGGGAGGCTGAGACTGGAGAATCATGGTTCGCAGACAGCCTCAGCTACTTAGTGAGGCTCTCCGTAACTCAGTGAGACCCTGTTTCAAAAATAAAGAATAAAAAAATAGGGCAGGGGGTGTAGCTCAGAGGTCGAATACCCCTGGGTTCCATCCCAGACCAGCCAAATAAAGGACGGGAGCTAGGCTCAAGCACCAGACATTTCTTCCTCAGATGTCTGTTAAAGCTCAGGACGCAGGGGATTTAATTACTCATTTACTTATTTATTTTTTGGTACTAGGGATTGAATCCATTCTACCTCTGAACTACACACCAGCCCTATTTTAATTTATTTTAGTTATATTTTATTTTGAAAGAGGGTCTCACTACATTGCTGAGGGCCTCGCAAGGTTGTTGAGGCTGGCCTTGAACCTGCAATCCTCTTGTCTCAGCCTCTCAAGTGCTGGGATTATAGGTATTTCCCACCAAATTTTGGCTTTAGGCAAGATTTTATTTTTATTTTTTGGTGGTACTGGGGTTCCTGGAAACCCTTCTACTTCCGGCCTATACTCCCAGACCTAATTTTATACTTTTTTAAAATTTGGAAACAGGGTCTCTTAAGCCAGGGCGGCTGGCTTTGAACCTGCGCGACCCTCCTATTTCCACTTCCCAAGCACGGGGATTACAAGCGTGAGCCACCACGCCCGGCTAGGCAAGATTTTAAAAGCAGGGATGGGCCAACTAACAGTCTGGTGTGGTAGCACATGTCTGTAATCCCAGTACTTGGGAGGCAGAGACAGGAAGACTGCGGGTTCAAAGCTAGTGTCTGAAATTTAGCAAAACCTCGTTTCAAACTAAAAAATAAAATAGGGCTGGGGGTGAGCTCAGACACAGACTGCCTCTAGGTTCAACCTCCCAGATCAAGAATAAAGAAAACCCACCCACCAAGATTGTACATCCAGGACCTAGGCAGTGAATGAAGAGAGAGCTGGTGGCCTCTCTCACTGACTCTATGCTTAAAAAAGAAGTGTGGGGGCCTTTCCCCCTCCCAGACCAGGACATTAACCACAGAGCCAATGGATGCCTAGTAATTTGTTTCTAAGTTACAAGAAAATTCCCGTGGGAAGCAACTTAGATTCACTAGTATATTCAACATCTCAAAGCAAGAACTTGGTTACAGAACAAGGAGGTCCACTCGGAAGAGGGGCTTTTCCAATGTTTGTGACATCAGAGAGGGAGCGGGGGCACCTTCCCCGGAGACACTTAAGGCCTCCACTCCAGGACTGAGGTCAGACAGCACAACATTTTTTTGTATCTGATGAACCCTTTCTACTGTGCAGATTTCTTACGCATTTGATTTCCAAGACATTCCTGAAAAATCAACAAGGCTCACCTCATTCCTGGTAAAGAAACTGGGTCGCAGAGAGATTAAGACGACTGTCCGAGGGCTGGAGCTAGACTGATCTAAAACCCAGCAACTCCCCACGGGCCTGCTGACTAGACTAGCCTGGTCTCCTAAAACAGAAAAGACGCAGCACTCCGGGAGTTCCTGCATTTAGTTGAAAGTCTGTAGCTGCACGCCTGGAATCCCGTCACTTAGGAGGACAGGACAGGAGGAATGCAGTGTAAGGCCAGCCGTGGCAACTTAGTGAGACCTGTTTCAAAACCAAAAACAACAACAACAACAACAACAAAAAGAAATAGGACTGGGAGTGTAGTGTAGAAATAGAATACTCCTGGGTTCAATCTCCAGCACCAGAAATAAATAAGTAAAATAAAATAAAAAGTTTACTACTCTGCAATGGTGTCTCACCCAGGAAATAGGGGCGATAAGATTATGTATCTTGTGTCAGAGATCTGTGTGAGATTAAATGATATATTTGAGCTCTTTAGAATCAGCCCCAGCACCCAGGATTTCTCAGTCAGGGGAGGTTTCTTATTCTTTTTCTTGACTGGCTGTGATTCTCTCGCCTCCTCCTTCAATTTTGTTCTCTTCTTTTACAGGCCTTACTTACTCCAAATTTTACCCAGCAGGACCCTATGGAACATCGTAGAACAATACCCGTCCCAAGGGTAGAAATTCCATCCCAGCTTGCCTACTCTGCTTTCATCTTGGAATTTTGGACCAGTTCCTGGCATTCTGAACAGTAAGTAAATCTAAAAGGGAGAGCTCATTCTAATTCTCTGCCCTGGAGTCAGGGTTTTCCTTGTTGCTACTTTCACTTTTAAGGGTCCCTAAAGTGCTTTCGTTTGACGGGAGTGGGAGGCTTCAGCCCCTATGAGGCCCCTCATCAGAATGCACAGCCACCCGGCCCAGAGTGTGGGAAGCTGCCCAGGGCTTTGCGGGCCAGGGAATTCGCTGGAATTCCAGTGCTGCCCGTGCAGACAGAGAGGGACCTAACCAGCCAGCCAGTGAGGCTGGTCTCTGAGTGTTGTTGGACCTGAGAAATGGAGAGGAATTGCAAATGGCTCTGTGCTTACTGAGAACACAAAGAGGGGATTATGGCCAGTGGAGGGGAGGCTGGGAGCCTGCAGCCTGGCTCCGGGCCTCTCTTGCCTTTGAAGATTTCCTTCCAGCCACCAAGGCAGGAAAACAGCCAGATGAAGGGACAGGCCATACCTGGATCTGCTGCCTGGCCTGAGCCACCAGCCTGGCCTGCAGCCCAAGGCCCTGCCCCTGGCCCTGCCCTCCAGCCCTCTAGCCTCTCCCTCCACCCCGGGCCCAGAGCCCAAGAAAGCCGTGAGCCTTCCTTCTTAGGCTTTTTGTTTTGTTTTTTGATACTGGGGATTGAACCCAGGAGCATTCTACTTCCGAGTTATACGCCCTAGCCCTTTTTACATTTTTTATTTTTTTGAAACAGCCTTGCTATGTTGCTGAGGGCCTAAATTGCTGAGACTGTCCTGAAACCTGTGATACTCCTGTCTTACACTCCCAAGTACTGGGATCGCAGGTGTATGCCACCATGCTTGCCCCTTCCTTCCCTCCCTTCCTCCCTTCCTTCCTTCCTTCCTTCCTTCCTTCCTTCCTTCTCTCTGTTTCTTTCTTTTTGTACTGGAGATTGAACCCAAGGGCTGTCTACTCTTAGGTATACTCCTGGCCCTTTTTAGTTTTTCTTTTGAAACAGGGTCTCTCTTTTTTGTTTTTTATTCTAATTTTTTTTTTTTTTAATGGTGTCTCACTATTCTGCCCAAACTGGCCTGGAATTCCTGGGCCAAAGGAACCCTCCCGCAGAAGTCCCGAGCTGCCCCCTGAGCAGTGGGGACTCTGGGCCTACCTAGCATCCAGCCATCGTGAGCCTCTGTCAATGTAGCCTTTGACCGCACAAAATGTGGGAGCGGGTGCTGCCTCTGGTGGGAGTGGCTGGGGAGAGAGGAGTGGCCCTTGAGCAGGTATCTGAGGAGCTAGGTTATTAGCTTAACATTTTCAGTATCTGTGAGTACCTGAAGTAAGATAAATAGCTAATTTCCAGTTGCTGTGGCATTTCAGAAGGTCCTTGGAATGTCAATTCCCATTGACTAGCCCAGTGTGATGGTACACATCTGTAAAACCAGCTACTCTGGAGGCTGAGACAGGGGGATCACAAGATAGAGGCCAACCTCAGCAACTTAGCAAGAATCTGTTAAAAAATGTAGCTCAGGGATAGAATGTCTCTGGGTCCAGCCCCCAGCAACACCACACACACACACACACACACACACACACATACACACACACACACACACACACACACACACACACACTTCCCTTTGGCTAGAGAGCAGTAGGGAAAGAGATGCAGCATGTGGGTGGGTGGGTGGGAGCGGCAAGGAGGGGCTACGGCCTGGGCATGGACTGCTCCTAGCTCTTAGGGGAAGAGTCAAGCTTGTCCACCAAAGGCAGACCGTTCAGCTGAGTATGATGGTGTTGCTTTCTGCAGTTCAAGCAGATGAACCAAACAGAAGCCAGAAAGTCACTTGTCAGGTCTTGCAGATATGGAAACCTACTCATTATAGCCAAGAGTAGCTGGTGTTTTGTGGACGCGCCTTTCTAATCAACTTTCCCTTGTTGGTGGTTAGTACAGAAGACTCAACAGGAAGCTGCGTTTCAAATCTTGGTCTTGCCGTTTTTTTCTTACCTTGGATGAGAGCCAATCCCTCTAGTCATGGCTTATTTATATGGAAAATTAATCAATCAATCAAAAGTTATTGGGTATCTACAGTGTGGCAGTTATTAAGCCAGGCACTGGTAATAAAGAACACACAGGAAACATGTTCAAGTGGGTGACACAGCCGGGCGTGGTGGCGCACGCTTGTAATACCCGCGCTTGGCAGGCGGAGACAGGAGGATCGCGCAGGTTCGAAGCCAGCCGTGCTGGCTTAAGAGACCCTGTTTCAAAATTTTAAAAATATATAAAATAGGTCTGGGAGTGTAGCCCAGAGGTAGAAGGGTTTCCAGGAATCCCAGTACCACCAAATGGGTAACACAGATATTAAATTCAGAATATTTCATTCAGAAATGAAAAGAGGATTGCATATAATGATAAGTCTGAAGACAGAAGTGCCCAGCTCAATGGGGCAGAGATCCTTCTGGAAAGGACAGCAGGTCTAAAACTGTGGTCTGCGGTTCTTTGGTAGGGGTGGAATTCGAGGCTGAAACACTTTCAAGGAGTTCACGAAATCAAGATCATTTTCATGAGACTAAGGTGTTATTTACCAGTTTTCATTGTACATTATTTCCCCCTTTAGCCACAGTTTTACTTTCACTCTCTGTGGTTTCAGTTACCTGAAGTCAACTGTGATCCAAAAATATCAAATGGTAAATTTCAGAAATAAATAATTCATAAGTTTTAAATTGCCACTGTTCTAAGAGCTCTCATGCTGTCTTGCTCCATACTGCCTGGGATTTGAATCATCCCTTCGTCCAGCATGTCCCTGGCATATACACTACCCTGCCATTACTCACTAGCCATCTTGGTTATTAGACCAACTGTCCCTGCGTGTGTGTGCCCATCGACCCTCACATACGAGGCCACCGCTGCGTCATAATGCTTACGTCATTCACCTCACTTTAACTTGTCACGGAGGCACTGTATCATCTGACATCATGCAGGAAGAGGATGAGAAAAGTACAGTAAGATTTTTTTTTTTTTGTGGGTCTGGGGATGAAACCCAGGGGTATTCGACCTTCGAACTACACCCCCTGCCCTGTTTGTTTTTATTCTTTATTTTGAAACCGGGTCTCTCTGAGTTGCAGAGGGCCTCACTAAGTAGCTCAGGCTGTTCGCGAACCGTGATCCTCCGGTCTCAGTCTCCTGAATGCTGGGATTCCAAGCGTGCGCCACCACGCCCGGCAGTAAGATATTTTGAGACACAGAGACTACATTCACGCGACTCTTAGTAAAAGATATTATTACAATTGTTTTATTTATTGTTATTGTTATGAATCTCTTACTGTGCCTAATTTATAAATCAAACTTTGTTATAAGCTTTATGTATAGAGAAAGATCAGTTTTCACACACATGCATAAATGTGTATAAAGTTTGTTTCAATTTGCAGTTTCCAGCATCTACTAAGGGTCTTGGAATGTGTTGTTCTTGGATAAGAAGAAACTACTGAATTGACTTTTAAATTGATGAGATAATAGTCATAGTGAATAAAACTGCTTGCATCTTGCGGAGTTCACTGGTGCACACCAGCAATCGTAGTTCTTGGGATGCTGAGACAGGAGAATTTCAGGTTCAAGGCCAGCTTTAGCAACTTAGCAAGACCTTGTTGACCTTGTTTCAAAATAAATAGTAGTAGTAGTAGTAAAGAGATGGGGGTATATCTTAGAGGTAGAATGTGCTTGGGTTCAATTCCCAGTGTAGGAGAGAGAGAGAGAAAGAGAGAGAGAGAGAGAGAGAGAGAGAGAGAGAGAGAGAGAGAAGAGAGAGAGAGAAAGAAAGAGGGAGAGGGGAAAGGAGAAGAAAAAAGAAATTGTTTAAGTCTTAGCAAGTATCAAGTAATGCATGAAACTACTAGTAGTGATCATATTCTTATTGCAAAATAAACAAGTAAACGAGCAAATAAATAAACAAATTTCTAGTTTCACCTGAGTATTCATGATAAAAGCAATAAAAAGTTAATTTTATAGGTCATTGAATACACGTTTCAAAAATATGTATAAAATTAAAGGTGTTTTTCATTACTATAAAAATATTTGATATAATTAGTTAATAAAGGCTTATTTTTTAGTTAATAAAGGTTTATTTGGGCTCATACTTTTAGAGATTTTAGCACATGATCAATTGACCCATTACTCTGTGTGTGTGTGTGTGTGTGTGTGTGTGTGTGTGTGTGTGTGTTTTACTGGGGATCAAACCCAGGGGTGCTCTACCACTGAGCTATGCTCCCCAAATCCCTTTTTAAAAAATCTTGAAATGCAATCATGCTAAACTGCTGAGACTGGCCTTTGACGTGCAACCCTCTTGTCTAAGTCTCCCGAGTCCTGGGATTACCGCTGTGTGCCATCGCACCTGACTGACCTGTTGCTTTTGGGCCTGTGGTGAGGCCGCAGCACAAAGTAGGGAGCTGGACTCCTCACCTCGTAGCCAGGATGTAAAAAGCAGAGGAAGAAGAAGAGACTGAGGTCTTACTACCACCTTCAGAGTCAGACCCCCAATAACTTAAGTCCTCTCCGTAGGCTCCACCTCTTAAAGGTTCAGCCACCTACTGAGAGTGGCACAGGCTGGGGACTGGGCTTCTAACACATGGCTTTGGGGACATTTCAGATCCAAACTATGAAGAAAGCGTGCATAAAGCACTTCTACTACAGCTATCTTGAAGAAAAGCATTTGCGTTGTTGCTTGAGTTGCTATCTAAACTAGCTGTTTTTTTCATGGAACACATCATTTACCGCAAAGATGATTGATGGGGAAATTATTGGGTTTTTGTGTGCATGTGTGTTATACTTGGAACTGAACCCAGCATTTTAAACTCTACTTATGAGCTACATCCTCGGCCCTATTTTATTTTTATTTTGAAACAGCGTCTTACTAGGTTGAATTGAGTGTCACTACTTGCCGAGTCTGTCCTCAAATCTGCGATCCTCCTGTTACAGCCTTCCAAACACAGGGATTAGAGGCATGCGCCACCATCCCCTGCTGAAAATTATTATTATACACACTTGGATAATTGGTAGAAATTTTGTCAATAAAAAATGAAGTGAGTCTGTCATTTTAAGAAAAAAATATATGACAGTATTTGTTGCCAATAATAAAGTTCAAGTGAAAACTAGAATTTTGGAAAACTTCTGTCTTCCACTTTGATTTTGATAGATTCCAAGTGTTTAAGTCCTTTAAATGATAGCACCAATGTTGATATTAATGAAAGCAGTTTTTGGCTTTATATAATGAAATGTCTCAATATTTGAGAGATATGCATAACTCAGTAAACTACTATTTTCTAAATGATGAATGCATAATGTTACAAAGACATTAATGGGTAAAAACCCATTTTAAGTGCATTGGGCCCATGGATTTTAATGTAAGAGAGTAGAAATATACATTGGTACGATAATTTTCATATTGCTATTAATCTTTCAGAAATTGTTAAATATGCTGGGCGTGGTGGCACATGCTCGTAATCCCAGCATTTGGGAGTGCTGAGACAGGAGGATCGCAGTTTAAGGACGCCTCAGCTACTACCTAGTGAGGCCCTTTGGAACTCAGTAGACCCTGTTTCAAAATAAAGAATAAAAAACAGGGCTGGGGGTGCGGCTTGGAGGAACTTCCGAGACTGCACCCCTGCAGCTCCGTGTCTTAGTGATTCGTCACGTTTCTTCTACAATTTGCTTTCCTCTTTCCAGACATATTTATTCCAATTTACTTTTTGTTTTGCCTGAGTACTTCCTTGAGTGGGGTTTTCAGAGAGAAAAAGCAGAGTAATTTTTTATAAAGTGGAATATTTTGCAAGAATGATAAAAATATTTATAGTTTGCTCTCACATATGAAGAATTTATTGTCAGAGATAGAAATGTTGGATCAGACAGTTTTTTCTTTTTCCTGGAAAAATCTGAAAACATGCTCACAGGCATGTTTAGGTTTAGTTGGAGGTGGTGCCAGAGTTATTTTCTTTGCTTTGAGGGGCTCAGCGGCTGGGTGTGGCTCAGTGTAGAGCCTTGTCCACCGTGTGCAGGACCTCGGTTTGACCCCAGTGCAGTGCTGCAAACAATAAATGAGTAAGACAAAAACAACGCGGGAAAGCCGGGCGTGGTGGCGCACGCTTGTAATCCCCGCGCTTGGGAGGCGGAGACAGGAGGATCGCACAGGTTCGAAGCCAGCCATGCTGGCGTAAGAGACCCTGTTTCAAAAATATAAAATAGGTCTGGGAGTGTAGCCCGGAGGAAGAAGGGCTTCCAGGAACCCCAGTACCACCAAAAAAAAAAAAAAAAAAAAAAAAAAAACAACGCGGGAGTGTAATCTTTTCTGAAAATTAAAAAAATTTTTACTCTAGAGGAAAAATTGCCCCCAATCTGGTCTGGAGAGAATTTGTGGTCATATGTTTCTCAATGTCCCCTAGGAAGTTTATATTCCTTATCAAATGTCTTTTTTTGTGGTACTGGGGATGGAACCCAGGGGCATTCTACCTCCAAGCTACACCTCCAGCCCTATTTTTTATTCTTTATTTTGAAACAGTGTCTCACTGAGTAGCAAAGGGCCTTGCTAAGTAGCTAAGGCTGCCTGTAAACTCTGATCCTCCTGTCTCAGCCTCTCTCAGCTGGAATTACAAGTGTGCGCCACCGTGCCTGGCTTCCTGATCAAATGTTTAATCAACTTAAAAATAAACTTTAATGATCTTAAAGGGCCGGGTGTGCTGGCACATGCTTGTAATCCCCGCGCTTGGGAGGTGGAGACAGGAAGATCGAGCAGGTTCGAAGCCAGCCTTGCTGGCTTAAGAGATCTTGTTTCCAAATAAAAATACAAAAAATAGGTCTGGGAGTGTAGTCCGGAGGTAGAGGGGTTTCCAGGAACTCCAGCACCACCACCATCATTTTAAAGGGAACTTGCCTCTGCAAAGCAGACATATCAGTGAAGACTCTAATGATCTTTATCCAGGCACAATGACACATGCCTATAACTCAGGACTTGGGAGGCTGAAACGGGAGGATTGCAGGGTAGAGGACAGCTTCAGCAACTTAGTGAGACCCTCGGCACTTACTGATACCCTGTTTCAATATAAAAAAGGTTGAGGGTGTAGCTCAGGGGTACAATGCTCCTGGGTTCAATCTCCAGTGGCAAAAAGAAAGAAGGAAAAAAAATCTAATGACCTTCAACCAGATCTTTTCTACCTCTCTCTCTCTCTTTTTTATACACGTGTTTATTAAGAGAGACGTTTTGACTTTGACAAATGCTCATAAGTCAATTTTCTGAATTTTCTAAAATTTTATTTGTGGGGTTCAGAAACTTCCTTGAGGCATGCTCAAGTGTGAAGGCTGGTGCTGCTGGTGCTGAGTCAGAAAAAAAGAAGGGATAAGAAAACCACTAATTTGTTCCAGGATTGTTGGCCTGCAGGTAACGGGAAACCATTCAGGTTATGGAGGACACACTGCGGGCAGACGGCTCTGGTGGTGGAGGCAGATAAAAAGCCAAGACGCCCTTGTGTCCTCGCGTTAGTCAGCTTTCTCTAACAAAACACCTGAGATAACCAACTTATAAGGAGAAAGGTTTGGTCCCCAGTACTGAAGGACTCCGTCCATCACTGGTTGGCAACTTTGCTTCCATCGCGGCGGCAGCGCATGGCCATCCCTCGCCTCACAGCTGGGATGCAGAAGAGGAGGCTGGCATGCCACCATAATCCCCCTAAGGGCACGCCCCCAAGACCAGAAGACCTCCCTCTAGGCCGCACCTCTTAAAGGCCCTGCTACCTCCCAGTAGTGCCAAGCCGTGGACCAAGCACTTAACACTAGTAACCTGGGGATGCTTATCCCCAGCCATCATGGAAAACACCCTGCCAACTGCTTGTCAGAACCCTGTGCCTGGGAGAGTCACAGTCAGGCTGATTGAAACCATTCTTTTTCCTCCAGGGGCTCTAAACTTGAGCCTGGCTGCAGATCTGCTGAGTAGGTCTCTTGGAGAGGAGTTCAAGCGTCATGGCTGCTATTTTTCACTCCAGGTGATTTCAGGGGCAACAATGACTGAGAAGCACCAGCATATTTTGTGGCTACAGTGAAACTCCCCCCCCTTAAAAACTGAAACAGAGTTTCATTAAGTTGCTAAGACTCTGAGTTGCTGAGGCTGGCCTCAAACCTTCAATCCTCTTGTCTCAGCCTCCTAATTACTGGGATTATAGGCATGCCCTACTGCCCCCAACTCAGAAAAACATTTTTTTTTTTTATGGTACTGGGGTTCCTGGAAACCCTTCTACCTCTGGGCTACACTCCCAGACCTATTATATATATAATTACAGGGCCTACTAAGCCAGCAAGGCTGGCTTCAAAACTGCGTGATCCTCCTGTCTCTGCCTCCCAAGCTGGGGGATTAAAAGTGTGCGCCACCACGCCCGGCAGAAACGCCTTTTTGTGAACTGTCAGTCCTTCTCTATGCAAAATAAATCATATTATTTATTTATTTATTTATTTATTTATTTACGTACTTATTTATTATTGTGTGGTACTGAGGATTGAACCCAGGGACATTCTACCTCCTACCTACACCCCTATTTCTATTTTATTTTTTATTTTGAGACAAGGTTTCACTAAGTTGCTGACGCTGGCCTTGAACCTGTAACCCTCCTGTCTCAGCCTCTCAGCCATTGCACTCCATCCCCTCTCTATTGTTCTTTCCAGGCACACTCTGAGCTGTTCCTGCACTTGTTCAATTTTCCCTATACCTTTCTGCCATAAAGTATCTTTACTCAGATGTATTTTTACCCAATTCAGTCATCAATGCAACAACTATTTTGAGAACTTCTTTTACTCCAGGATCATGCTCTCTGACAAGGTCCTCTGTAGCAGAGCCCAAGCATGTAAATAAGCACCTTTCCTTTCCTGATTTGGGTCCCAAAGCTACGGCTTCTGAGCTCTCACTGTCATCGCTGCCCAGGACGCAGTGACTCACCTGTCTCTGTTTTCACCCTCAATGCGACCCCTCTGTTACCTGTGCTCATGGCTCCTTTGCTACAACCAGGTGGAGTTGGTGCTTGTGTCTGAAGTTGTAGCTACTCAGGAGGCTGAGGCTGGAGGACGGCCTGAGTCCAAGAGTCAGAGGCCGGCTTGGGCAACATAGTGAGACTCTGCCCCTCCCTATAAAAGAAAGGAGGAGGGAAGGAAGGAAGGAAAGAAAAGGAGACATCTAGCTGGGTGTGGTGATTCTCAGTACTAGAAGGCTGAGACTGGAGGATTGTGGGTTTCCAGTCTCCACAATTTAGCAAGATCCTGTTTCAAGATTAAAAATAAAAAAATTAATAATAATGGAAAGCCTGGCGCTTGTAATCTCCGTGCTTGGGAGGCGGAGACAGGAGGATCGCGCATGTTCAAAGCCAGTCTCACTGGCTTAAGAGACCCTGTTTCCAAATAAAAATATATAAAATGGGTCTGGGAGTGTAGCCCAGAGGTAGAAGGGTTTCCAGGAACCCCAGTACCACCAAATAATAATAATAATAATAATAATAATAATAATAATAATAATAATAATAATGGCTGTGGGTGTAGCTTAAAGGGAGAATGCTCTTGGATTCTATCTCTGGACACACACATACATACATACCACAGAAAGAGAAGAGAGAGAGAGAGAGAGAGAGAGAGAGGATCTTTTGCTACATCCCTGTCTTCTTGGAGGCTGCAGGCTTGTCGAGGCAGCAAGACCCCCTGCAAACAGTTCTTTACTGGGGTTCTGTGAACTGAATCCATCGTTGGTTGTTGCAGGCGCGTAAGACCTAGAGACTCAAAATAAGCAAAACACTTACATCAAGGTGGAAGGAAAAGCTGTGCCTCTTGACTCCCAGAGCCTCCTGACCCACACAAGAGCCCTTCTCTCCGCCTCCTTCCAACTTCCCGTCCTGTTCTGAGGGTCAGGCTCCTCGTCACGGGGAGGTGGATGGGAACTGAGCACAGATTTGGCTGAGTATAAAAGGGATATATGGTTTTGCAGTCCGTGTACATTCGGCTCACTCATTCTCGGGGGTACATGGTTTCCACCTTGTTGATTTTCTGTGCTCATTGACTTGACGCCTGCTGTTTAGGGCGCTTGCTTCATGTCTTCTCCAGCCTTCTTCTTTTGTTTTTAACTGCCTTGCCAACACTCTGCTTTCAGCATGAAATATTTTGAACTAATCTCAGTGGCTTATCTTACTTAATATGTGTTATGATTTGGATTTGAAATATCCCCTGGACCTCATGTTCTACAGGCAGCCTTGGTCGGAGGTGAGTCCCTGGGGGCATGGCTGGGCCGGGTAGTGTGTGCGTGCGTGTGTGTGCGTGTGCGTGTGTGTGTTGGCCTGCCCAGCTGCAGTGTCTAGCTCTGATCCTCTTTGACCTTTGGCTCTCTGCTCCCCACCATTGTGCCTTAAGGAACTAGAGCCTCAGCATCACTCAGCGGCTGGTCTAAGTGGGACACACACACACACACACACACACACACACACCCCTACAGATCGGTAAGCAAATAAATCTTCCTTCCTTTACATTGTGTGTCAGGTGTTTGGGTCATAGTGGTGAGAATACTGTATGAAACAATATGACACTGTCTTTTTAGTAAAAGTGTTACATACTAAATAATCAATGTTAAAAATTGAAGGGATCTTACCAATCATTCTTGTCTAGTTCCTCCATTAATTATTAGGATACAAGGGAGGTTGAAAAAAATTTTTTTGTGGTACTGGGGATGGAACCCAGGGGGTTTTCTACCTCCGGACTATATAACCCAGTCCTATTTTATATTTTATTTGGAAACAGGGTCTTAATGAGTTGCTGAGAGCCTCACTAACTAGCCGAGGCTGGCTTCGAACCTGTGTGATCCTCCTGTCTCAGCCTCCCAAATACGGGGATTACAAGCATGTGCCACCATGCCCGGCGAGGCTGAAGAATTTGTGGGTCACACAGCTGGAAAAATAGTAGAATCAGAGTGCTTCCAAGTAAAGAAAGAAAGAAAAGGGATGGAGTGGGGGGTAGCACTCAAGACATAGAAGTTGGGGTGCTTTGGGCTGCAAGTAACAACATTTCATTCAAATGAACTTAAACAATAAGGGCATCCATTGTCTCACATAGCAAGCGGTCCGAGGCAGGGCGGGCTCCAGCTGCGGCATGACCCGGGCTTTGCTCCACCTCCACCTGTCTCCATGGGTTGCTTTGTTCTCAGGATGGCTTCCCTCATGGCACTGAGGTGACTCCAGCAGCGACTGCAGCAGCGGCGGGTGGGTCCTTCTTTGTTTACATCCAGATGGAGAGAGAGAGAGGAGAGAGAAGGCGTAGAGTGGAAGTCCTCCTCTCTGGGTGGCTGGCTTTGGCCACACCCTTGCTCCAAGCTATCACAGGTTCCAGAGGAAGGCCATTTGTGTGCTCCTGCATTCTGAAGCCCACCCCTGGCCAGCGCCCTGATCCGTTTAGTTCTGTTGCTCCCACCTCTGGAGATGGGGATGAGGTCGGTGTTCTGGTGGCATCCGAGTTTCATGGGGAGAGATTGGTCAGGATTGCCTTAGGAAAAAGGAAAGGAGGAAGTGGACAGTTGGGTCGGCAACCAAATGCCTCCTCCAAGCAGTGTCTGTCCTCCCTGGCGCCTGTGGCACAGGGCACGGGGAGGATGGCACGTGCCGGGTCTTCGTGCCGCTCATGTCGCTCTTTATTAAGGTCGGTGTAGGTGGGAGGCACCACCAGGTGAGCTCTGCCAGCTGGGGGGCGTGGCCATGCCGCCTGCTGCCTGTGGAAACTGTCCTGTGCTGAGAGCAGCCAGGACAAAATTAAAATAAGGAGGCGCTCCTGTTTGATCTGAGGCACAGTGCATGAGTCAGGCTGAGGGGGGAATATGGCACCTACCTCCTGCAAAAGCTGGGCGGACGGAGCAGGAATTCTTGCTGCCTCCCACAGAGAACTGAGGGAAGAGCAGGGGCTTCTTTGCCGGGACCCCTAAGCCCCTGTGCGTCTCTGGCTGGCAAGTGGCCCTTTTCCGGAGGGGCTGCAGTGTGCGCCACTCACACTACTGCTGACACTCCAGCCAGGTCTGTGCTGGCACTTTTTCTTCTGGGTGGTACTTTTTCCTGCTTTCTGAGGTTTTTATTTATCTCCACCCATGAAGGCTGGTCTCCCTCCCCAATATGGCCCATTGTCCTGACTTTAGGTCATTCTCGGAACTTTTTATTACCTTAGGGGGAGAAGAAATACTAGGCACTGACCCCAGGGCTCTCTGTCTCTGAGCTACACTCCTTTTTGTTTTTTATTTTGAAACAGGTTCTCATTTCTGAAGGTCTTGCTAAATTGCTGAGGCCGTGCTTGAACTTGCGATACTCCTGTCTCAGCCTCCCAAGTCCTGGGGTTATAGACCTTTTTACTATTCTGAGCCCTACTCATCTTATCTCAATTTATTGTCGTGGTCTTCTGTGCCAGTTCCACTGGGCGCAGTTGATGGGGAATGCTTTGAGGTTCGTGAAAAGCTTTTTCTAGAAATTTGCAGTTAGATAACATCCCTGGGTCTCAGTGATCCTTTTTTAAGCATCACCACCATCTACGTTAATCATCCTGTGTTTGATGCTTAGACGGAGAAGCGCGGAGCTGCTTGTGCGGGCCTCGGGGCGGGGGCTGCGTGGAGGAGCCCTGTCTTCCCGTCTGCAGAGGCAGCTTGGGTCTGTGCTGTGGGGGTGGTGTGGAAAAGCTTTTGGCTCCTGAATTACAATAAGGATTCGAGTCAAGAGAGCCCACAGAGATTCTGCCCATAAAGCTGTCTCATCCTCCTCTTCTTTTTCTGGAAGTGAGGCCCAAATAGTAATGTTTTCCCCCACTGCATGCAATTTTGCATGTGGGGTGCAACAAAGAGGGTAGGCCAGAAAGCATTCCATGGTGCTTCTCCCTCTCTCATCTTGGGGAGCGTGTGCTGATGCATCCTGAGTCTGGCCGTGCGTTGAGTTGGGCATTCTGTCCAGGTAGCACCAGGTTGCCTGGGTGCCTCATCCCTGGCTGAATGTCTCCACCTCGCCGCCGGCTGGCTCAGTCTGGCCCCAGGTCCTAGAATCAACCCTAATGACTGAAAGATACCTGCCACGGGCTGCGGTGGTGCACACCCGTAATCCCAGTACTGGGGAGGCTGAGACAGGAGGATCGAAGGTTGGAGGACAGCCTCAGCAACTCAGCAGGACCCTCAGCAGCTTAGCTTGTGGTTTGTAGGAAGGCACAGGAGAAATTTAAAAAGTAAGCAAACAAATCTATATAATTACGTATTCTGAGAAGGATACAAAATGTGCATTGTGCATAGAAAATGACTGAGGATTTCCTTTAGCTAGGCAGGGAAGGCTATTTATAAACCAGTGATATTGGCCCAGCTACTTGGGAGGCTAAGGCAGGAGGACCACAAGTTCAAGGCCAGCCTGGGCAACTTAATGAGACTCTGTCAAAATAAAACAAAAAGGGCTGGGGAGGTCTCTTGGTGGTAAAGCACTTGCCTGACATGGTTCAATCCCAGCACCGTACACATACACAAACAAAACAAAACAACCCAACAAGATGAAATAAAAATAAAAGGAAGACATGCTTGTAACCCCAGTACTTGGGAAGCTGTGACGGGAGGACTGCAGGTTTGTGGCCAGTCTCTGCACCTTAGTGAGACCCCATTGCAAAATAAAGAATAAGAAATAGAGATAGGGGTGTAGCTCAGAGGTTGACTGTCCCTGGGTTCAATCCCCAATACCATTAAATAAATAAATAAATGAATGAATGAATAAATAAATAAATAAATATAAAAGGAAGAAGAAAAAAGTGATATTCAACACTGAGTTAGGAAGTCTGTGGGATCATCCGGCTTTGGAAGCCTTGTATGTTGGTGCATGCCTCTGCCTCTTATTCCAGGACTTGGGAGGCTGAGAGAGGAGCACTGCAGGTTTGAGGCCAGCCTCAAAAATTACCAAGCCCATTAGCAACTTACTGAGATCCTGCTTCAAAATAAAAATAAAAGGGCTGGGATGGAGCTCAGAGGTGGAATGCCACTGTGTCCAATCCCCAGTAAAACAGAGAGAGAGAGAGAGAGAGAGAGAGAGAGAGAGAGAGAGAGAGTTAGTTTTGAGGTGAAAGGAGATTCAAATGCCCTGGGGCAGGAAAGAGGTTGGTCTCCTGGGGCACTTCAACAGCTTCTAGGAGAAGAGGTGGGGAGAGCTGCCTATGTCCCATCACCCGACTGCAGAAGTGCCCATTTAAAGATGGAGTCAGGACGTTAACTAGGAATCTAGAGTCTAATCAAGGTTATTTCCAAGGGCGCAGGGATCTCTCTCAACAAACTGACTGGATCCTGCTGCCTAGTTCTCCATTAAGACCTTCAGTAGCGCTGTGATTTTCACCACCAAATGGGATTCTATTTGTATCATGACGTGCGCCTTTAAGAACTGGGGAGAGCTGTGTTCTCAGTGGGGGACAGAATGACTCGAGAGAGGATGTCTCAGCAAAAACAAAGAGCGGCCAAGGCACAGCCCGGGCTCTTATCTGCACACCCAGATTCTGGTCAAGAAAGGCTCAGCGGGATCAGAGCGGAGCCCTAATCTGCGATAAACAGATGGGGCATAGAAGGGCGCCGGGGTGCTGGGGAGGCCTCAGGGAGTGGGCGTGGGAGGTGGAGTTTTCCAGGCCAGGTGAGGCAGCCTGGCAGTGGAGCGGGTCTGAGAAGAGCTGTGATCACGGAGGACTTTATTTCAAAGCCAGGCACGGATTACTGGCGCCGATGCCAACATTTATAGGATGTGTGTCTATGTGCAGACACGTGAAAAACACTGTACAAAAAGAAATGTCAGACTGCTAAAGACCCTCCAAAGCCTCAGAAGAGTCTGGGTGAGCGAGGGGCCCTAATTCTCAACCCCCGTTTGCTTCACAGCCCTCTGCCTGTGTGCGAGACCTCTTCATACAAGGTCATGGGGCTTTGAGTTACTGACATAGAAAAAGGACATCAAATGTGGATCACATGGTGAAGCCCTGATACGGTGGCAGAGAAAGAGATGGGAAGAAGAAGCAAACGGTGCGAGCTGGTCACCAGAGAGGACACCAGGGCAACCGGAGCACAGTCACAGAGGGGAAGGGTGAAGAGAAAGAGCAAGACCCAGAGGTGGCTTAGCCTCATCTATAAAAGGGATTGCCAGCAGGGCTTGTGATCCTAGTATTTGGGAGGCTGAGGCAGGAGGATCATGGTTTTGAGGCCAGCCGCAGCAATTTAGTAAGAACTTCATCAACTTAGTGAGACCCTGTTTCAAAAGAAAAAAATATAATGGCCGGGCGTGGTGGCACGTGCTTGTAAGCCCCGCACTTGGGAGGCGGAGACAGGAGGATCGCGCAGGTTCAAAGCCAGCCTCAAAGCAAGAGACCTTGTTTCCAAATAAAAAAAAGTATAAAATAGGTCTGGGCATGTAGCCCAGAGGTAGAAGGGTTTCCAGGAACCCCAATACCACCAAAAGAAAGAAAGAAGAACGAAAGGAAGGAAGGAAGGAAGGAAGGAAGGAAGGAAGGAAGGAAGGAAGGAAGGAAGGAAGAAGTATAAAGGGCTGTGAGTATAGTTTGGAGGAAGAATGCCCCAGGGTTCAATCCCCAGCACCAAAGGGTGGCGTGTCATCAGGGTTGGTCATGAGCATACGATAGTAATACTTTGGCCTACTCAAAGTACAGGGCACGTTAAAAGCCCCTTTAGCCTAAAACCACCACCAGGCCCTTCGTCCTCGACCTGGCAGGAACTGCCTTGCGTGGCGGCATTAGTGGGACGGTGCTGTCCCAGGGCCTCCCTTTGCAGCTGTCTCTGGTACTGACTTCTCCCCGCCTCAGTCCTTCATCCCACTCTGCCGATGACTGGGATTTGCTGTCAAATCTGTAGTTTTCCTAAATAGGAAATTCCTAAGCGTTACCTCCGTCCTTCCTGTGGCCCCTCCCGAAGCCCAGCATACAAATCATGTTTCATTCCCTTAGGGATCTGTGAAATATCTACTTTCATAAGCTTCAATACAATGAATTTATGAACTCATGAACTATCCTTCACAGAAATACTTTATTCACTGAACAAAACTTACTGTCCATTTATGATACACTGGATCCTGAGGCCTTAGGGATACAAGGGCAACTAAGGGAAGCTCCAGCTGCTGGCGGTGCTGCACACCTGTAACTCCTGCTATGTTAGGGGAGGCAGCAGGAGGATCACAGGTTCAAGGCCAGCCTCAGCAACTTAAAAACCTGCAATCCTCCTGTTTCAGCCTCTCGGGTACAGGCTCTAGGGTACTGGGACTACTGGTATTTGCCACCGTGCCCAGCTTGGTTTTATTTTCAATTTTATTTTATTGTTATTATTATTATTAATTTGTGTGCTGCTGGGGATTGAACCCAGGGGCATTCTATCTCCGATCCACACCCTCAGCCCTATTTCGTATTCTTTATTTTGAAACAGGGTCTAAGTTGCAGAGGTCTTCATTAAGTAGCTGAGGCTGGCTGCGAAACTGGATCCTCTTGTCTCAGCCTCCCAAGTACTAGGATTATATGTGTGTGTCCGGCTTGGTTTTATTTTTTGTTGTTTCTTTTGTTTGGAGAAAATGAATCATGGAAGAACTTAGATCCATTACCTTGCACAAAAGAACATGATATTTTAGCCATAATGCAAAAAGTAAGCACTTTAAATATGTCAAGTGTTCCCGGGAGTGACTTAAACACAGAGCCAAAGTTCACCAGCTCTTTCAGATCACTTGAAACGCCATCAATACCATGAGCAGGGAGTGCCGGATCATTAGTCTAATCACCTTCTGCCACGGGAATGTACAAAAATCCCAGTTAAGTTCACCTGGACAGAAGCGCGTCCTATTACACGTGAGCGGGCCCGGTGCCCTTCAGTACAGGGTGTCTGCTCTTTTCTGGGTAGCATCCACACAGGGCTATTTCACAGGAGCCTGAGTGAATGGTAGAAGTGACTGTCTGTGTACTCCTGAGTCCTGCTTTGGTGCAGAGCAGGCTGATTTGGAGGAAGCCAAAGATAGGGTGCCTTAATATTGTCATGGTAAAAATATTGTCACCACATGGTTAACATTGTCATGGTTAATATTGTCATGGTTTAGCTGTGCCCGTTCCACTTGCCCTTTATATTTGCAATGGTTTGGAAGTATCCAGCTGGAGTGTTGGAGCATGCCTGGAATTTCAGTGTGTCTGTAAATCCATTTGTTGGAGTTTCTAGTTTCCTGGGGCCAATGTTCACCCATGTAGCTCCATGAGAAGAGGAGGATTATAAACGTGTGTCCAGATCAATGAAACGTTACAGATTGCTTTAAAAGTATTTTCCTGTGGGAATCTGAACCAAAGGGTGATATAGCTACTTGGTCTTGCTGAAAGAGATGATTCTATGAAAGTGTGACTACTTTTTAAAGTAGTAAGGAGCTCTCTCTCTGCTTATTATCTGTTGTTTTTTGTTTGTTTGTTTGTTTAGTGGTGCCAGCAATTGAACCTGGGCCTCCGGCATGTGAGTAAGTGCTCCAACATTGAGCTCCATTTCCGGCCCTTCAAAATTTCATTTGGGGACAGGATCATGCTAAGTTTCCCAGGCTGGCCTTGAACTTGTGATCCTCTTGCCTCAGCCTCCTGTCCTTGCTCATTGAGATTATACATCTGGCCTGGGGCACCCATGCCCACTTTTTAATCAACTTTCTGTTACTGTAACAAAATAGCTGAGGTAATCGACTTACAAAGAGGAAGGCTTATTTTGGTTCATGGTTTCAGAGGTTTCTGTTCGTGGGTGGTTGCCCCCATTGCTTCTGGGCTTGTGCCGAGGGAGCACATCATGGTGGGGTGTGAAATAGAGAAAGAGACAAGGTCCCACAGTCCCCTTCAAGGGCACACCCCAGTGATCTATGGCCTCCTGCTAGGCTCCACTCTTAAAGTTTCCACCCTTTCCCAATAGTGCCATGATGGAGACTAGGCCTTGACCACAGGAGCCCCTGGGGGTAAGCTCAGGATCCAACCTGTAGCACGCAGGGCTTGGTCAGGTGGGGCATCACCACAGCCACAGCGCTTGGCACCAGGACAGTGACGATGTAGCCGACGTCTATATAACTTTAGTTAGTTTAGTTTGCAGTACTGGGGATTGAACCCAGGGGCATTCTACCTCCGAGCTACACCCGAGCCCTATTTTTTTATTCTTTATTTTGAAACAGGGTCTCACTAAGTAGCTGAGGCTGGCCATGAATTTGCGGTCTCCTGTCTTAGCCTCTCAAGTATAATTTAGTTTTTGACTTTTTTGTGCCATGTTTCAGCTTTGTTTGAAAGGACCGATAGTCCATGCCGCTACCAAAAGCCACCCTTTAGGGACCCAAAGATTTGTTTTTACCTCCACTTTCATGTCTTCATGGTTACCATATGGTGTTTCTGCCTCTAGAAGTCTTCACCAATCCTAGTAGCATGTTTGATTTATAGACTGAAAGTTCAGGATATGGCGGGGAGTTTAGCTCAGTGATGGAGTGCTTTTCTAGCGTGTCACTGGGGTTTTACCCCCAGCACTGAAAAAAAAAAGGCTTAGAATAAAATCAAATAATGCAGATAACTTTCAGTTGGAAGTAGATCTTTTAACTTTTTATGATATATCTTCAATTTATAATGAAACAATCTTAAAACATTTTTCTTAAGAAATTTTGTATTTTTCCTTCCTTCCCTCTTTCTTCCCTCCCTCCCTTGTGAAACCAGGAGAATTTTACCTCTGGTTCAGCCCCCAATCCTTTTTAGTTTTTATTTTGAAACAGGGCCTCACTAAGTTGCTGAGGCTGTCCTCAAGCCTATGATCTTCCTATCTCAGTCTCCCAAGTACTGGGATTATAGGCGTGTGCTACCATGCTCAGTTAGGTCTCCTTTTATTACAAAGACCAAAAGGCCAAAGGCTTCGGTTTCCATTTATTGTGGGTTGATATACATCCCCTGAAAGATGTGTTCAAGTCATAATCTCATTTGGAAATAGAGGGGTTGGAGCCTGGTGCGGTTGTCCTAGATTAGAGTGGCACTAATCCAATAACTGTTATCCTCATAAGAAGAGGGGATTGGACACAGGGGCCACAAACGAAGGAATAACAAGGCCTGCTGGAGATCACTAGAAGCCAGGAAGGCCAGGAAAGAGCCCCCATAGAGCCTCGGCTCTGAGGATGCCGAGTTGGGACTTGGAGCTTCAAAACTGTGCGAGAACAGTCTTGTTTTAAGGCGTACAGTTTGTGGTCGCTCACTGCAGCCCTAGCAAATTAGCATATCTTCCTTTCCTTAAACTTGTGTGCTAGGTATTGAGTCCCTGTGAGCACTGCCAGAACCAAAGTGGAGTTGCCTGTGTCAAGTCCTAGCCAAAGAGTTAATGACCCCACAGGGCCCGAGGGAAGGGCTCTCATACCTGTGGGCCTGGCAGCATGGACTGTCACAGACGACTGCCAGACCCACCCCACGCACAAAACGCTCCCGCAAGGACATTTGCTCAGCAACTGCGCATCCAGCCACCCTTGGTATTGATTCTTGTATTCAAGGACAATTGATTCAAAACAATTTAATCTTCCTTATCTTGCCTTTTAAATTTCTACTTGGGTATGGTGGTGCATACCTGTAATCCCAGTACTGGAGAAGCTGAAACAGGAAGATCACAGTGTCCAGGTCAGGCTCAGCTACTTAGTGAGGCTCTCAGCAACTTAATGAGACCCTGTAGTGAAACAACAACAACAACAACAACAACAACAACAACAACAACAACAGCCCCTGGGTTCTATCTCCAGCACCTAAAATAAAATAAAACAAAACAAAACAAAATACACTCCCTCTTGATTCAGCCTCTGTGAATATACTCATACTTTACTATGTCACATGCCTTCCCCTTGAAATTCTCTGCTATTCCTGCGTACTCAGTAATGCTTGGACAATCACTTTTCCTTGGTATTCCTGACATAGTGTTTGTTTTTTAAAGAGTTGGTGAAGCCCTCTGCTTATTTCTGAGCTAGGTGAGTTACATGAGGGGACACACAGACTCCTAGAGCAGTATCAATGGCAAAAGCCAAAGTGTCATCTCTAAGACACACGAGGAGGGATGGCTCGGGAAGTTGGGATTCCATTAAAAGAGATCTGAGTTCAATTCAGTGGCGACTACAAAGGCAGCCTGCTTTATCTTCAACAAAGAATAGCTCCTCAGTGCGACCATTGGTCAGTGGGTTCTGTATAGAGGATGATGGGGTTTGAACTGGTTTTATTATTTTGTATTTATGATTTATAACTTCGTCAGTAGAAAGACTTTTTGAGTCTACCCTCCCTTCCCAGCCAGTACTGGGGTTCCTGGAAGCCCTTCTACCTCCGGGCTACACTCCCAGACCTATTTTTTATTTTTTTATTTGGAAACAGGGTCTCTTAAACCAGCGAGTTTGGCTTTGAACCTGCACGATCCTCCTGTCTCCGCCTCCCAAGTAGGGGGATTACAAGCGTGCGCCACCATGCCTGGCGGCAATTATATTTTTACTAGTGACACAATAATCCATGTTTGAGCTGGGGGTGTAGTTTAGTGGAATAGCACATGCTGAGCATGTCTGAGGCCCTGGGTTTAGTCCCCAGCCCCCCAAAATAATAAGTAAATAAATATAATCTCTCTTCCTCTAAGTTTTCATGTCAGGTGTTTGGGTCACAGGTGTGAGAGTGCGACCTAGACAGAGCCACAGAGGCCAGGAGGAAGCATCAGGTTTGGGTATGGCACTGAGCGGGTGCAGGGGCAGCGGGGTTGGAGGCAGAGTAACAGAGCTGAGCTAGTGAGTCCCTTTTTCTTAAAATTTATTTTTATTGGTGCATTGTAATCATACATCACATTGGAATACAAGACTTGAGAGGATATACAAGCACACATCATCCAATTAGCCCTCATCCAGTCCCCATCCCATTCCCTCCCCCTCCCTCCATCCCATGCTTGTTTGGTGATTAACTTTGATACATATGTTTATGTACCTCCTGCTTTTTAAAGAGGCTCCGTCCTCCCCTATTCCATACCCTCTGATTGGTCACCTTAATTGCTTCACTATAGGGCCCTTTCTATATAGCTCGACCACTTCCTGTTGCCCCTTTCCTCCTAGTTATTGCTGATTAGGGGAAGCATCTGGTTTTAATTTTCTGCGATATTTCTCTGTGCATGCTGCGTTGCAAATACCGATCCCACTTTTGACGGCCCCAATTGTGGCCTGGCTACCCGGTGGACTGATCCAGACCTCGATGGCTCAAGCAGCAGCCTTGCCTCATGGGAGGCCCGGTTCTGGCCTCACTGGCCCTGACACTGGCCTAACCCCTCAGCTGGCTCTGATCCCGGCCTTGGAGGCCCCAGTACCGGCCTTCCTCACGGCAGGCTCCGATGTTAGCCGATGGCCCTGGCATCAGCCTAACCCCCCGGCAGGCTCCGATCCAGGCCTCCGAGGCCTCAGTAGCGGCCTTGGTTCATGGAAGGCTCCGATGCCGGCCACTGGTCCCGGCACTGGCCTAACCCCTCGGCAGGCTCCGATCCCGGCCTCTGAGACCCCGGCACCGGCCGTGCCTCGTGGCAGGCTCCGATCCTGGCCTCGCTGGCCCCAGCACCGGCCTAACCCCTCGGCAGGCTCTGATCCTGGCCTCGGAGGCCTCAGTAGCGGCCTTGCCTCACGGAAGGCTCCGATGCCGGCCTCACTGGCCTCAGCACCAGCCTAACCCCTCAGCAGGCTCTGATCCTGGCCTCAGAGGCCTCAATAGTGGCCTTGCCTCATGGAAGGCTCTGATGTTGGCCAGTGGCCCTGGAACCGGCCTAACCCCTCAGCAGGCTCTGATCCCGGCCTCGGTGGCCCCAGCACCAGCCTTGCCTCACGGCAGGCTCCAATCCCAGCCACGCTGGCCCTGGCACAGGCCTGACCCCTCAGCAGACTAGTGAGTCCCTTTTTAAGAAGCAGGTGAATGTCCATCACAAAGAAATTGAGCTGGGGCGGAGCCCAGTGATAGAGCACTTGTCTAGTGTGCACGAGTCCCTGGATTCCATCCTCACTCTGGGAAAAGGGGAGAGAGAGAGAGAGAGAGAGAGAGAGAGAGAGAGAGAGAGACAGACAGACAGACAGACAGACAGCCCTTGGGTCGGTTGTTCTCCCCAGGAGTCACCAGGGAGGAGGCACAGACACAGAGGGGATACAGTGAGCAGCCAGTTAGAGGAGAGCTGAGCAGGGCTCCTCATGTCCTCCCTTCTCCTGCACTGTGGCAGAGAAAATGCTCTAGGTGGAGCGGGGAGCTACGCCTGCCCTCAGGAGGAACACCAGCCACCTGTAGTCTGTCCTTGTCCTGGGTTCTGTGATCATGCCTGGCATCTTGGTTGGCATGACTGAAGACGTCTCCTAACGAAGCCCCAGGCACTGCCAGAGCTGTGCTCATGTCAAGTGTGTTTTTTTCTCTCTCTGTCACCTACAGAAAAGCTCTGAGACACCCCTGGCACAGGTCAAGGAGCAGGCAGGAGGCGTGGCAGGGCGAGGCTCTGCACCTGCTCTGTCTGCTGACCACACTCCAGCTGGGGGATTATCGGGTGCTTTGGGACTTGGAGAGCTCGGGGCTCTTAACCAGTCAGCTTGTGAGTGGGGCAGACCATCTCTCTCTGTCGCTGTTTCATAGACTTTGAGTCGTGGCAGTTTACTGTGATCACAGACAACACCCAGGGTTGTAGGAGACCATTTCAGCCTCACAAATTTCTTAAAAAGAACCCTGCCTGGGGCCTGTATGAGTGGACCTGGTGGACTCTCAGACCGTAACACTAAAACCTGCGGCTTTCCTTCCTCAGCCCACTGGATGGGAGATGGGTGGTGGTGGGATCATTCTTACTCTCTACAGTGGTTCCAGCCTGGGGAGAGTGCCTTTCTGTGCCTAGGTTTTTGATACTCCATGCAGAAGAAAATGGAAACTTTGGGAGAATATCTCCACTTAATGCAAAATATTCACTTAGTCTGAAGTTATATCATTACTTTATATTCTAGAGTGTAAAATTTGACCTTTCTACCTGAACCTAAGCATGAGTCACTAGATGAATCCAGAGTGTAGAATGATCTATAGGACATCTTCTTTCTTGGAAAGAATCAGTATCATGAAAAATATTTTTTAAAAAAGATCTCAGTAGGCCTTTGTTTTTCATCATGAAATTAGGCAACACTTCACTCCATAAAATAGAATGTGTTACGTGTGTGTGTGGGGGGGGTAAGGGGGATGCTACCTCTAATCTACACCACTAGCCCTTTTTATTTTTTATTTCTTTGATCTGAAAGAGGGTTTTGCTAGGTTGCTGAGAGTCTTGCTAAGTTGCCTAGGCTGGCCTTGAACTGGTAACCCTCCTGTCTCAGACTCCCACGTACTGAGATGACACTGCACCACCACTCTCGGCTCCATTTTTAAATTTTAATTATTATTATTATTATTATTTTTTGCAGTACTGAGGGTGGAACCCAAGGTGCATTCTACCTCTGAGCAATACCCCCTGCCCTATTGTTTATTTTATTTTATTTTATTTCATTGGTAGTACTGGGGTTCCTGGAAACCCTTCTACCTCTGGGCTACACTCCCAGACCTATTTTATATTTTATTTGGAAATACGGTCTCTTAAGCCAGAGAGGCTGGCTTCGAACCTGCTTGATCCTCCTGTCTCCGCCTCCCAAGCACGGGGATTACAAGTGTGCGCCACCACGCCCAGCTTATTCTTTATTTTGAAACAGGGTTTCACTGAGTTGCAAAGGACCTCACTAAGTAGCTGAGGCTGTGCACGAACGGTGATCCTCCTATCTCAGTCTCCCAAATGCTGGGATTACAAGTGTGTACCACCATGCCTGGCTTTTTTATTTTAATTATTTATTATTATTATTTTGTGGTGCTGGGGATTGAACCCAGGGACATTCTACCTCCAAGCTATACCTCTGACCCTATTTTATGTTTTATTTGGAAACAGCGTCCAAAAAGTGGCTGAGGCTGGCTTTGAACCTGTGATTCTCCTGTCTCAGCCTTCCAGTACTGGGATTATAGGTATGTGTTTTCATGACCAATTCCCCCTGCCTTTCCTCTCCCCCCTTTTTTAAATATGGGAGGACAACTCTAAATTAAAGATACTAAAGAGACATAAGCAAATATGTCTAGTATTCCCAAGAGTGTTATAAGCAAGTAGAACTAGATTAAACTGGGATGGAAAAATTTATAAATATTTCTGAAACAGTGGGGAAAATTCAAACATGAAGTGCTTATTAGGTTTTAACATTTCTTGTAATTTTCCTTGTTGTTACTTTGTTACAACTCAAGACCCATCATAACAAGCTGGGGAGAGTGATGATACCTCACAGTTGGTTGTTAGCAGTACTGGGAAGCAAACCCAGGGCCTCATGCATGCTGAGCACGGGCTCTGCCGCCCATCTACATGTCTGTTCTTGGGTGAACTCCCTTGGCTGGGATAACAGTGGTGTGACTGTGTTGGAGAATATTTCTTTTTTCCTTAGAAGCAGATGAAAAAACACTTAGGGGTGAAGTGGTTGAAGGTCTGCAGTTTTCCAATGATCTATCAAATGAAAAGTTAGACAAAGATAAAACAAATGCGGGCAAATGTAGACAATTTGTGAAAATAAATGAAAGATACATTAATATTTATTATGCTGTTATTTCAGCTCCTCAGTAAGAGAAAAATTTCAGGAAATAAACTTGTTGAGTGTGTGTGTGTGTGTGTGTGTGTGTGTGTGTGTGTGTGTGGTACTGGGGATTGAACTCAGAGGATTCTACATCTGAGCTACACCTCCAGCTCTCTTTCCTCCCTCCCTCCTTCCCTCCTTCCTTTCTTCTTCTTCTTATTATTATTTTGGTGGTACTGGGGTTCCTAAAGACCCTTCTACCTCCAGGATATACTCCCAGATCTATTTTATATATTTTTTCTATTTGGAAACAGGTCTCTTAAGCCAGTGAGGCTGGGTTCGAATCAGCGTGATCCTCCTGTCTCTGCCTCCCAAGAGTGGGGATTACAAGCGTGTGCCACCACACCCGACTTTATTCTTTATTTTGAAACAGGGTCTCACTAAATAACTGAGGCTGGCCGTGAGCCTGTGATCCTCCTGTTTTAGCCTCCCAACTACTGGGATTACAAACATGTCCACCATGCCCAGCTAAACTTGTTAAATTTTTGTTAGCTAATATTTTTCTTTGTATAAAGACTTCTTAAAAATTAAGAGAATTCAGTATAAAAATCAAGAAGGAAAGCTTGAATTTCTCTCTTTTTTATTTTTTTTATTTTTTTATTATTTTTTTATTAAGCATTTTTTTATTGGTGCACTGTATTCATACATCATATTGGGATACAAACTTTTGTAGACATACATGCACACATCGCCCAGTCAGCCCCCACCCGATCCCCACCCCATTCTCTCCCCATCTCTCCCTGCCATGCTTGGCTTAGTGGTTGACATCTAGTATTATAGCAATTTATCCAAAATTAAAAATGATAATCTCACATAACAGTTTCATTTGTCTGATACCAAGCTTTTGATGACTTAAAGATAACATTTCAATATTTCTTTTTACTTTCTTTCTTACCAGAGAATATTTTTTTTCTATTTTTTTTAGGTGAAACTATCATGTATTTATATATTTATTTTTCAGAAAAAAAAATCTACCCTAATATGGAAAATGGACTCTAGATACCCAAAACGATCTTGAAAAAGAACAAAGCTAGAAGATATATATTTTCTGATTTCAAACCATATAAAGCTACAATAATTGAAACAGTGTAGTACTATTCTAAAGGCAGATATATAAACCCTTGGAGTTAAATAAAAGCCTAGAGCTAAATTCTTCCCTATATTGTCAAGCTATTTTTGACAAGGTTTCCACGAACATTTGGTGGTAGAAATAATAATCTTTTAACTAAATATTGTTGAAACATAATAATTACATGGAAAAGAATAAAGTTGGACCCTTACCTAATCCCATATACAAATATTAACTCAAAAGAGATAAAATACCTAAATATAAATCTTAAGACTATAAACTTTTAGGAGAAAATCTGGGTCATAAAACCTCACAACATTGAAATTGGCAGTGATTTCTTGGATATGATTTCAATGGCACAGGCAACAGAAGAGTATACAAACTCCCTAAAAAATAGAAAAAAATATTGTATATCCAAAGACAATGTAAACAGAGTTAACAGTTACTAATAGAATGGGATAAAATATTTCCAAATGCTATATCTGAAGGTATATTAATATTCCAACTAGAAATCCTAAAAATTAACAACAATAAAGGCAAACAATACCATTTAGAGATAGGTAAAAGACTAACATAAATAATGAATCTCCACAGATAACCAATCTTAGTTGTCTGTTGGATGGAAAATCTTGTTTCTCTGGTTCTGGTGTGTGTTACCTATTTCTTCTTTGTAGTTAATCTCTTTGAGTATTTTCTCTAGTGCTGGTTTTGAAGACATAAATTGCTTCAGTTTCTGTTTGTCATGGAAGCTTCTTATTTCTCCATCTAATTTGATAGAAAGTTTTGCTGGGTAGGAAATTTTTGGCTGGAAGTTGTTTTCTTTCAGAGTTTGGAATATGTTACTCCAAGCCCTTCTGTCTCTCATGACTTGGTTTGGGAAGTCTGGAGTGATTCTAATTGGTTTGCCTCTGAATGTCACTTGGCCCTTTGCTTTTGTTGCCTTTAAGATTCTCTGCTTGGCTTCCACATTGGTCATTTTGACAATTATGTGGCGTGGGGATCCTCTTCTCCGATCCTGTCTAAAGGGAGTTCTATAAGTTTCCTGGACCTGTGTATCAACCTCTTGCTCTATGTTTGGAAAATTTTCTGCTATTACTTCCTTGAAGAGATTGTTGATCCCTTTGGTTTCACTTTCTTTTCCCTCCTCTATTCCAATTATTCTTAGGTTAGCTCTCTTAAAATGGGCCCATATTTCTTCAATATCAGATTCCTGCTGTCGGATATTTTTTCCTAGATTAGAAACTATGCGTTCATTTTTGGAATTATCATCTTCTAAGAGCGAGATTCTGTTCTCCATGTGTTCTAATCGGTTGTTTGTGCTTTGAATTGAGGCCTTTACTTCATTAATTACATCCTTTATCTCTTTTTGGCTCTCTCTGAGTTCTTTTCGAAGCACCTCTATTATTTCTACAGTTATTTTCCTGATTTGATCTTCTAGAAATCTCTGATTTTTTATTTTATCGGGTTCTGATGTTGTGGGGTTGTGTGCATTCATTGCTCCAGTATTATTCCTCTTTCCCATGATTTAGGAAGGTTGTGCCTTCTCTGGGTTCTTCCCTTGGGTCACTATGACTTCACTTAAGGTGCTCTGGATCTCGAGTCTGTAGTATCTCAGACCCCACTACTCCTTTACTGGGTTGTATCACAGAGTCTCCGACCCAGAGAGTCAATAGAGGCTGCTTTAGACTGTGGGGGGTGCCAGGTTGCAAGTTCTCCTATGGTGTGATATCTCTGCCACCGCCCCTCCCCCACTGGATCAAGTCCCAGGGAGTACAGTACTGTGATTTCTCCTCTGTGGCCCGCAATTTGACTCACTATTCTTGAGTACACAGATGTAGCTGTACTGGATTCGGTGAATTTTCTGCTGCTGCCGCCGGTGGCAATATAGTGCCGCTGCTACGCCCTCGGCCGTGAGGCTGGCGTATTTCTTACTGGTTTTGATTTCCACTCTGAATCCCTGCAGCGTGTGCTGAGCTCAGCCACTGGGAGCTTTAGATTTTACCTGCGGCGAGAAATCTCGCCTGGCTGTTCCGCAGCAGCTCCCCTCGGCTTGCTGTAGCCGTCCGGTGAAGTCGCCGCTGCCGCCGGCAGTATGGTGCTGCTGCAGCGGCCTCGGGCGTGAGGCCGGTGTATCTCCTCTGTGGCTCTGAGCTCTGTTCTCAGTCCGCTTTCTCTCTGGAGCCTGGTGATTTTTTTGTTTCTCTGATGATGGTGTTTTCTGGCTATGAAAGGCACTGATTTTGTGGTAATGGAGATTAGTTGTTAGCGGGGCACTTAAGCCCCGCTTTTCTCGGTCGCCATCTTCCCGGAAGTCCTCTCTTTTTTATTTTTTTGGGTCTGGGGATGGAACCCAGGGGCATTTGACCTCCAAGCTACACCCCCTGCCCTGTTTTTTATTCTTTATTTTGAAACAGGGTCTCAATAAGTTGCGGAGGGCATCACTAAGTAGCTGAGGCTGTCCACAAACTGTGATCCTCTGGTCTCAGCCTCTCAAATGCGGGGATTATAAATGTGCGCCACCACGCCCGGCTTTGAATTTCTCTTGATAAAATGTTTTATTGTTATGATATGTTTGGACTCTACTTTATTCCCTGATCTAAACTATTTTTTTTATATTAGGGATTGGACCCAGGAACATTCTACCACTGAACTATACCTTCAGCCCTATTTTATTTTTTACTTTGAAAGAGGATCTCACTAATTTTCCAAAGCTGGCTTTTAACACTGGATCCTCCTTTCTCAGCCTTCCAAGTACTGAGATCACAGGTGTGTGCCACTTTACCCAGCTGATATAAATGACTTTTCTTTTTCTTTTCTTTGAGACAGAGTCTTACTATGTTGCCCAGGCTGGTCTCAAATTCTTGGGTTCAACTGACCTTCTTGTCTCAGCCTCCCCAATAGTTGAAACTACAGGTTTGCACCTCCTCTTGACCAGCTTTGAAATATTTTAAATAAAGCATTTTAGAGTTAGTGTAACAATCTCCTTTCTTTGATGAAATTGTAGTTTAAGTAATAATTATTATGCATTAAAATAAAATAGAAACTTGGCAAGACCACAATGATTCTTTTTCTTCTTTAAATGTCACTGGTTCAGAAATTTTAGTTTCTTCTAGAGAGCAGTGCTCCTGTGCTTGGCCCACTCATGACACAGTGCACACGGAAGATGGGGACATTTTCGGGGCCAATGGGGTGAGGCCACTCATGTCTGAAGGCAACTAGCCTGGAGACTCTGGCTGTTCCCAGGATGCAGGGGTCACTGTCTTGGCACTCCCTGAGTCCGCTGGGCCACAGTAGTATGTGTGATTCTTGTGGGCATTTTTTTCCACACACAAAAGTTCTCTGAATTGTTTTCAATACCATTTGAAACCTTAGCTTGACTCAAAAAAGGCTAAGTCAGGTGTGGTGGCTACGCTTGTAATCTCAGCATTTGGGAGTCTGAGACAGGAGGATCATGGTTCACGGCCAGCCTCAGCTACTTACTGAGGCCCTCTGCAACTCAATGAAACCCTGTTTCAAAATAAAGAATAAAGCCGGGTGTGGTGGCACACGCTTGTAATCCCTGCACTTGAAAGGCGGAGACAGGAGGATCGCGCTGGTTCGGAGCCAGCCTCGCTGGTTTTAGACACCCTGTTTCCAAATAAAAAAATATAAAAAAATAGGTCTGGAAGTGTAGCCCAGAGGTAGAAGGGCTTCCAGGAACCCCAGTACCACAAAAAAAAAAAAAAAAAAAAAAGAAGAAGAAGAAGAAAAGAAAGAAAGAAAGAAAGAAATAAGAAAGAAAAAAAGAAAAAGAAAGAAAGAATAAAAAAAATAGGGCTGGGGATGTAGCTTGGAGGTAGAAGCCTCTGTGTTCCATCCCCAGTACTGACTGGCCTGCAATGAGACAGGAAATGTTAACCCAGCTTAATCCAAATGTCTTTTTCTCTATGGCACTGGGGATTGAACCCAAGGCATTCTACCTCTGAGCTACACCCCCAGCCATTCTTATGTTTTATTTTGAAACAGGGTCTCATTAAGTTGCTCAGGCTGACCTCAAAACTGCAATCCTGCTGACTCAGCCTCCCAAGTACTGGGATTACAGGTATGTACCACCACACCTGGCCCAAACCACCATCACACATTTATTTATTTATTTATTTATTTATTTATTTATTTATTTATTTATTTATTTTTCAGTACTGGGGATTGAACCCAGAGGCATTCTACCTTCAAGCTACACCCCCAGCCCTTTTTATTATTTACTTATTTGTTTATTTTTTGTGATACTGGGGATTGAACGCAGGAGCCTTATACCTCTAAGCTACATCCCCAGCCCTTTTTATTTTTTGTTTTGAAACAGTCTGGCTAGATTGTTGAAAGTCTTACTGAGTTGCTGAGACTGTCTTCGAAATTGTGATCCTCCTGTCTCATCCTCCTAAGTACAGTGATTAAAGGTGCGTACCATCATGAACAGCTTAATTTTGTTGTTGTCGTTGTCGTCGTTGTTGTTGTTGTTGTTTGAAATAGGGTCTCACTAGGTTAGAGTGTTGTTAAGGTGCTGAGGCTGCCCTCAAACTTGAGATCCTCTAGTCTCAGCCTCCCAAGTGCTGGAGATTACAGACATGCACTACCGTGCCCCACTCCAAATCTATCTATCTATCTATCTATCTATCTATCTATCTATCTATCTATCTATCTATCTATCTATCATCTTCCAATACTGGGGATGGAACCCGAAGACAGTCTACCTCTAAGCTACACCCCCAGCTCTATTTTTTTTTTCTTTATTTTGAAACAGGGTCTCACTGAGTTGCAAAGGGCCTCACTAAGTAGTAGCTGAGGCTGTCAGTGAAACATGATCCTCCTGTCTCAGCCTCCTAAATGCTGGGATTATAAGCATGCGCCACCACCTCCAGCTCTCCAAATTTTTTTTTTTTTTCAATACTGGGGATGGAACCCAGGGGCATTCTGCCTCTGAGCTACACCCTCAGCCCTAATTTTTTATTCTTTATTTTTGAAACAGAGTCTCACTGAGTTGCAGGGGGCCTAAGTAGCTGAGGCTGTCCGGGAACCCCGATCCTCCTGTCTCCGCATGCATCACCACGCCCAGCTTTTCCAAATCTTTTTAAATGAAGTAACTTCTCCTGTTTAAGCTCAAAGTTTAAATGTATTGAAAATCCCTCTCTCTCTCTCTCTCTCTCTCTCTCTCTCTCTCTCTCTCTCTCTCTCTCTGTAGTGTTGGGGATGGAACTGCACAGGCTGGGCAAAATGCCTTCTACTGAGCTGCACCTTGGGCTAGGAGGCCACTTGAATGAAGTGGAAAGAATGCTGGCTGGGCTTAGAAAGCTGGCTCACCCATCTCCCTCCGGTCCCAGGCATTAAACCCAGGAGGATTTTACCTCTGAGCACCCCTTTTAATTCTTGTTTTTATTTGACCCTCACTAAGTTGCTGAGGATTTTGATAAGTTCCCAAGGCTGGCCTGGAACTTACAATCCTTCTGCGAGCCTCCCAAGTACTGGAATTACAGGCATGCACCACCACACCTGGCAGGTGTTTGTGTTTTTTATTTTTTAACTTCTCTATGCACTGTATATCAAAATAGACTGGTATCTTGGCACTGGGGGTGTAGCTCAGTGGCAGAGGATGTACTTAGCTTGTTGGGGGCCCTGAATTTGATCCCCAACACCACACACACGCGCACACACACACACACACACACACACACACACACACTTGGTCTTCATCCTTAAAAGACTCATTTAAGTGGTCTGCAATCCACCTCTTTTGTTTTTGTTTTTGGTGCTGGGGTTTGAACCAAGGGCCTTACACATGCAAAATACTTCTTCCAGGGTTCCATCCCCAGTACCACATGCAAAAAGTACTCTACAAATACGAAATATCAGTTATATGATGTAACTACTATAATTTCCTGCTGGTCATCTTCTAATTTCATGGTTGACTCATTCTGGAATCCTTGTGGTCTCCGATTTTCTACTGTTCAGCAAGAACCCACATATCCTGTGGTTGGCCTGAAGAAGAATCTGGAAAGTACTCACATAAATGTGTGCGAGGGTGCCACTGATGGAGAATGTGCTTCCTCTCTCGAGCTCAGTGGCACTGCTCCTGTGCTGCTTCTCAGTCTGGCTGAATCGCGTCTGTGCCTCCTGCCACACACTTGGGACTGAATGCCTGCCGTGTGTGCCAGGGAGAAACCAGAAAAGCAAGTGTTTGGGTCACTGTGTAATTCCAGACCAACTTCCTTTTTCAAATATAAATCTGATGGTCAAAATAAAAACGTGGAAACAAGGTGATTCTACAGCTCAGGACAGAAGTGTGACTTTGAGGCTGAGATTCGCGCGGTTGTCAGCCCGACTATAGAGAGGTTAAAATGGCACAGGCTCCAGTGTGCTGGTAAGGATCACAATGACAGCCATGGCTGTAGCCCACACTCTGCCTGCCAGAGGGTGACAGATAGTGCCTTGCCGCGGCCAGACCTCCTCTCAGCGGCTCCTGTTCACTTGCTTCCTCTTCACCATGACACGGCAGGCTCAGGGCTGTCATCAGCACCTCCTTTACAGATGAGGAAGCTACACACCTTGAGTTTGGTTCTAGACTTGATTTTGCTGTGACTCGGCTGAGTGAGGTTGGACAGAACAATACACTCTCAGGATCTCGGTTTGTGGTTGGATTAGAAATCTTTGAGTGCGCTCTCCCTGGTGGCTCGAGAGCTTGTAGCCATTCATTCCTAATGTTCTCTGCCCTCCTTGTTTCATTCAGCCATGACAGTGCACTTCTGCCCATCGGTCTGACTGGTTTGGTTCACTGGCTGTCTTTTTCTATCCTCATCCTGCTTTGTTTTCCATCCCCCTCTGCTCTCTTTCCCCCAAGCTCTTCTGCATCTTGTCAGACTTCTCTTCTGATATAGACAGCTTGTCTACATGTATCAACCCCCGAGTCGAAGCTGATATCGAGGAGCCAAATCCAGGCCTTGGTACATTAGTGACTCAAGTAATGTCATTTTCCTGAAAATAACATGACACAGAACTGGCCATGGCAAGTCACGTCTGTAAGTAATCCCAGTACTCGGGAGGCTGAGACAGGAGGATCACAGGTTCAAGGCAGCCTTAGCAACCTATCTAGACCTTGTTTCATAATATTAAATAAAAAGGGCTGGAAGTGTAACTCAGAGGTAGAACACTCCTGGGTTTAATTCTCGGTAACACACACACACACACACACACACACACACACACACGAACAAAACAAAACAAAACAAAACAAAAACATAATGTGGAAATGAGTAATAAAGTGTGGCCTGAGACGCTCAGTGTCAGTCTCTCCCACCTTCTGAACTACTTCATGGACCTTGACTACACAACCGCTACCAGCCCTGGTGGAAAGAAAGATACTCACGTGTACTAACACACCAATACCTATGCAACTGAAAAGGCCAGGGTGTCCATTCTCCTTCCAGATCTGTAAACGTGGACAGTGAGAAAGCAAAGCAAGAACATTCAAGAGACCTAGGACGACTGTGTCTTTCTTTACTCTAAATAGCCAGAAAAACAATGACAATATTCTGCTCTGTGCTAACTTATTCCAGAAAACAGCCTTCTAAAGGAGAAACTAAATGTAATGATAGCAAATTTCGAGGACACCCAGGTCCTTTTCTCTGCTTTGCCACTGGAACCTTAAAACACATGTTTCCTTCCTTCCTTCCTTCCTTCCTTCCTTCCTTCCTTCCTTCCTTCCTTCTTTCCTTCTTGTTTCTTTTGCCATACTGGTAATAGAGCCCAGGGACATTCTACTTCTGAGCTATGCCCCCAGCCCTATTTTTTATTCTTTATTTTGAAACAGGGTTTCACTGAGTTGCAAAGGGTCTCACTAAGTAGTAGCTGAGGCTGTCCGTGAAGCACAATCCTCCTGTCTCAGCCTCCCAAATGTTGGATTACAAGTGGGTGCCACCATGCCCGGTTGGTTTTCTGTTTTTTATCTGTTTATATGAGGGCTCTCATGGTCACCATATTAAGGCATGAAATAAAAGAGGCCGGGTAGATGATTTAAAAATATTCTCAGCTGTGTATGCCACCTGGCGATTCTCACAGTCAATTCTCTATTTAATGCTAGACAGTGGCATTTGTGGATTCCTCCCAGTATTCAAGTAACTCACATCAATGAACATGGTAAATACATTGAGCCAAAACACCATCGAAAATATCTTTGTTAGCAGGGATCAGAGGTTATATTAATTAAAATGTACCAAGAAGGTACAGAGTATACTCCCAATGAGTCATAAAACTATCTTAATCTTAATTAAGGATGTTCTTTCCTGGCATTTTGCAACACAGGCAGTTATAATCAAAAAGAACTTCTGGCGTTTCTAGAAGTAGGGTCAATAGACTCAGATTGGCTCCCTTTGGGTAGGAGCTGGGTATGTTTTGATAGAACCATCTTAATGAATTGATATTTAGTCAATTTCTTCTCCATCTTCAGAGAAGGTTAGGAAAGGTAAAGAGTGAAAGGGTGAGAAACAGATGAAGCTGGGGTAGGACAGTGAAGGACTTGGCATATTAAGAAAGTAAATGACTCTATAAAGGGAGAGCCTGTGGAACCAGGCAGGTTCTTGCTACACAAAATAGTGGCATGTGCTGGAACCTTGCCCTTGTGGGTCGGAACCTTGACATACAGGTCCTTGTCTGGAAAGATGAGATCTCAATAGGTGTTTTACCCTTGAATGCAGATATGCTCATTAATTTTGGAGCAATTTCACCTGGCATGAATTTTATGTTCTTATCAAAAAAGGAAAGGGACCAGATAGGATGGTGCATGGTGTAATCTCAGTAGTTGAGAGGCTGAGACAGGAGGATCACGGATTCAAGGCCAGCCTCGACCACGTAGTGAGACCCTGTTTCCAAATAGAAAGAGCTGGGGGTGCAGCTCAGAGGGTTCGATTCCCGTTACTCCCGCACCAAGTATACATATTTAAAATAATTTGGTGCTTCCCTGTGGAAGCTTAGTGTTTTCTGTATGGATTTTGAAAACCTGACCACGCCATTGAGAAATTTCTCCCCTGTATGCCATCATGTGTGCTGACTGGTTCCAGATCTTTTGCCATGACTGCAAGCTGACATTTTATTTCCATGAAGAATTTTATCAGGAAAACTTTCAAGCATTGGCGAATGAATTCGACTTTCATTATTGGAAAGGGCAAATTAAAGAATCCGGGGCAGAATGATAAGAGGTAAGCCTCATGTGCTCTGCCAAACCTTCCATTTTTCAAATGACACGCGCTCATCCTCCACATCTCAAATTATTTGAGAGAAAAGAAGTTGGGTTAAAATTCAAAGATGAAGCCTTAGGGCTCCTTAAGTGGTCTTTCTGAGTGAGAAAATAAAAAAGGAAAATGTTATTTTTTGGTTTGTGATGTGTAGAATGTTGAGGTTGTTAATATGAAAATACTTTTGTTTCCCCAATTTTAAAGCTGGTAGAGCATAGGAATAAGAATGGTCTGCGTTGGCACAGGCAGCCTGACATTTGGGAGAGGAGAGAGAAGCTTGCTGCTGGCTGGAGGATGAGATCCTGAACTTGCTTAGTTCTACCCGGAAGCAGCGGGCCCCACCCCACCACCGTGTACCCTCTTGGTTAATACTCTCTAGAGCAGAACCCGGAAACGGCAGTATATGACCTCAGCGTTAATCCACATGTATAGCCTTGTCAATTAAAAGGCCAAAAAACAGGCAGCTTAATAGGACATTATGCCGCAGATTACTCTAATCGGCTCGCCATATTGATTCCCGAGCATTCTCAATTTGTTTATCAGAACAAAGTTTATTCTTTTTTTTTTATCATTTTGCCAATTCATTGCCGAATCCCACGGCTTTGGCAACATATAGTTTTACATTGTGGGAAATTCTCTACTACAATTAATATTGAACTGGTCACTGTGAGCTGGTTTAATATGATCAAAATAACATAGACGGACTTTGCGCCATAAGAAAAACAGGTGGGGTTGCAAAAAAGATGGGTAGATAGAGGTGATGTTGTTGTCAGGGGGATTTTTGCCTGGACTCGATCTAAATACATCTCAAAAAATTGTAAAATAGAATCTACCAGCTAAAACTAATGAGCACAGAACTGCATTGATTTGGCCCAGGGTGGACAAATAGAACATCTGGTATCTTTGGCACCAATGACACAGCTGGCATTGCTGGAGACGTTTCTGCAGAAGGTACAGATGCAGAAATGGGAGAATTGGTACAGACCGTGCAGATGGAGCTGTTGGAACAGATGACAGTGGGCAGAGCTGGCGATGCCGGCACAGGTGTCGTAACCTCAACAGCTGGCACAAGTTGTGACAATCCTGGGATTTCTTAGTACAAGGCACATGTTCATTTTGGCTTTGGCTGCAGAGAGATAAGAGCATTTTATAATTAGTAAATGTGCCATTTAAAAAAGAACTTTTTCCCCCTCCATCCTTAAGGACATCCACCTCCAACTGTTAAAGCTTGGAATGTAGAGCATTTTTGCAAATTAGAATTTCCCCGAGAAAGTCATAATTGATAAATACAGATTTCATAGAAGAGGCAATTAGATATTTTTGTTCTGGTATAGATAGAATTCATGAATGGAATTTCTTCATCGGATTTCTGTGGGAAATAAAGGTCAGATTTTTGGAAGTGAACGTATACTTTGCATTTAAACGAAATTTATTTGTTACCAAATTAGAGGGTTATTTGTTTCTGGAGTAGAGCAACCATTTCCCATTTTTATGAAATTTCCTGTAGAATCCCACTTGAAGATATGGCACAGAATTGGAACCCTGTCTACAGAACAGGTTGGGAAAAGAGAAAAAACACTGGAATACAAAATAAGGAGAAATCGTGATATTGCCACCTTCAAATACCAATGGGACTTGGCTACAATTTCATCTAAAAATGCTTTAATTTGAGATTGAATTGAAAATACAATATAGTATAATCTTTTGGGTAATGACATTTAATGCCAGATGAAAAGTTGAAAGAACAAAGCAACGTGTTAGTGGCTAGAAATCATTTTTCTAATGTTGTAACTAACATCTGTACCTATCATGGGAAAATAAAAAACTTATTTAGAATAAAATGATAAAAATGTAAGGATAGATTATAAATAGGTTCTTACATTTTTAAGCTCCATACATTCTTAACTGAATATGAATCTGCAGCCTAAAAATAAAATATATCAATATTCAGAATTTAAAAAAATCAAGAATCACCCTCAGTATTAATGACTGATCTTCTATTAGGAAGAAACAAAGCAAATCAGGTCCCGGTCTTCTTTAAGTTCTCAAATTTTACACAAATAAAACCCAACAATTTACATTTTACCTGTCTCCCTTCCCCTGGGGACACGATAGGTGAGAAAAACTGGGTGGATGCCCCCCACTCGATGTCCCCGAGACCATCCAAAATTCCTCCTGCTTTCCACTTGATCCTGAACTAAAGCGAGCACACTACGTCCGCTTCCACTCATGGTCAGCAACACAGTGACGTTTTGTATGAGTCCTGAGACTCTGGGGGGAACCACTACAACAGCGTGAGGCACGTCTCACCTGATGTCAGGTTCACAACCACTGAGAACTCGCGGTCTTCGTTTTGAGCCGGCTCTGCACGTGAGAGCCTATACTTGGTAAAACTCAACGGTTCCGTGCCCCCGGGCGGATCTGGTTTCAGGTACCCCAGCACTTCTCCCGTGCTCTAGCCTCCTGTGGGCCTCAACTAACCTCTTCTTATTATTCAGAACTTTAGTTCTATCACTGAAGTTTATTTCACTTTTTAACTAAGCCGACAAAAATGTTTCTGTGTAAAACAGATAAAATGCGTTAATGTGTTAACCGTATTTTTGTGACACGGAATGACTGAGAGACAGAGGAGGCGGCAAAGAGGCTTCCTGTTCCCTCTGGGCACGAGATGATGACAGATGGGTCACTTCACAGGAACAGGCTGGACATGTCCATCTTCACTTGGGTGAAACGCCGCTCCGTGGCTCAGACTCCGACGAACGCTGCTTCCAGTCGATAAGTACTTCATGGAAAACGATCAGTTCGAGGGTGGAACGAAACAAGGGTAGTTCCAGGTTTCTGCATTTGAGGGTTAGCAAAAGTGTTTCCGAACACGAGGATGAGGCCGAATCATTCCTTTGAGCCTCTGCCTTTTGTAGGAATTAAGTAAAAATTAATCGTGGAAGATGGAACCTGCTGTGGCAGTTTGATTCCTCTGTCGCTGTCCCCGCCACTGTCTAGTTCTAAGCACATTGAACGTCCCAGTTTATTGGCATCTCATGTAAATACCCTTTGCCTTCTCTTAGCTCCAAGACTTCAGGATGTGCTTTTATTCTGCCCTTCAAACAGTCGCCGCATGCCATCTCCCTGCTGTCCCTGGGGCTTTCAGAGCTCTGTGAGCTGGGATTTGCGGGGACAGACTGTGAGCTGGGATTCTCTCCTCTGCACATGCTAACTTGGGATACATATTTTTCCTGGGTTTTAAAAAAGTATCTGTTATGTTGGAGAGGTGGTGAACAAAAATAAAACAGATCCACCTAAAATAAAACCATTTACAAATGCAAACCAAAAATCCAAGAGAAATTCATCCCCAAACTTGAGTATATTTTACATTCAGAGCTCACCTCCTTTTGTCTCCCCTGATTTCTCCCGATGGGCCAGCTCCAGCCTCCAAGAGCCCAGCCCCTGCTCCTCTTTGGAGTCCTGAGCATGCATTGGGTACAGCAGCAAGGTGTGTTAGCAATGAGCTTGTCTGTGTGAAGGCTGTACCTATTCCCCTCGCCCACCACTGAAAGCTGTATGATGACGGTGATGCGGTGTCAGGTTGGTTGTGGCAGCACACACCTGCTACCCCAGGACTTGGGAGGCCAAGACAGGAGAATCGCAGGTTCGAGGCCAGCCTCAGCAACTTAGGCTCTTCACAACTTAGTGGAATCCTCTTTCAAAATAAAAAATAATATAAGGTGACAGTGTTTCACTGATATGTAAGCTTGAGCTTGTTATTGATGATTTGTGATTTACAGCTTGCAAGCAAATCAAGACTTAAGATATCACCTAGTCTCCAAAGCTACTATGCTGATACATATTGCGTTATATGACTAACCACTGAAATGGAGTATAGATACATTTATTTTCCAAAAAAATCACATTGTGAAAAAGTTTAAAATATACAAAAGAAGTAGCTAGCTTCTGACTTAGGCACCATCACCTTGGCATTAGCAATGATCAACATCACGCTTTGTCTCTCCCACTGCCATTTGCAGACATGCTTTCTGTCCTGTTTCTAGAGTAATTAAAAGCAAATTCTAAAACAGCTGTGGCGGCATTCCCATGAGGCTGAAACAAGAGGATCACGGGTTTGAGATCAGCCTCAGCAACTTAGCAAGACCCATTCCAAAATAAAAACACAAAAGGGCTGGGCTGGGGGCGCAGCTCCGAGGTAGAATGCAGGGGCATTTGATTCCCAGTATCAAACAAAACAACAAATTCTAAATGCCATGTCACCCTGAAATACTACAATATTCATTTCTAACCAATAAGGGCAATTCTCAAAAAACTACAATAATCAAAAATAACCATACAGCCAGAATGGTGGCGCACGCTTGTAATCCCCGCGCTTGGGAGGCGGAGACAGGATGATCGCGCTGGCTTAGGAGACCCTGTTTTCGAATAAAAATATTAAATAGGTCTGGGAGTGTAGCCCGGAGGTAGAAGGGTTCCATCCCCAGTACCACCACCACCACCACTAATAATAATAATAATAATAATAATAATAATAATAACCATACAGTGTTTCTTCAACATCATCTAATTCCCAATTTATCTTCAGAGTCCCCTCCTTGCCTTGGAGTTGTGTTCTGCACTTGCTGCATTCCAGGCAGGCCCCAACAAGGCCCTGACAAGGCTTCTTGGGTTTATTTTCTCACTCTCTTCATTGCTGGACTTCTTACACTCTGAGCACAGCCATGGCTTGCGTATGGAGACAGTCAGCCTGGTCCTCCGGCCTGCGTTCCCTGTAAGCTGGTGTTTGGTCTAGGCGGGAACACCCGTCCTTGGTGCCGGCTCCCTGTTGTTCCGCCTTCCCAGGGCGCATCATGCTATTACTCTACGGCCAGGGCTGCTGCAGTGGCTTGTTGAGGTCAGATGGTATATGGTCTTGATCCTAAAGACTGTATTCATCTATTCTCAAGCTTCTTTCCACATGTGGATATTGCTTATTTTACCTCAGCATCTTTGTATACATCACCAGGGAGTCTCCCAGTTGTATACAAATATTCTTTGCTATTCGTGTTATTAGCAAGCTGGCAATGGGAAATATTAATTTTACGCACACACACCTGGACCTTTTCCATAGCATATTTTACACTTGTCTATTTTTTTTGTTTATACACTGGAGGCAAAATCTAAATGACAACACACCGTGTATGCCCAATGCTCAGGCCATTTCCGGGATGAGCAGTCACTAACAGATCAGTGCACTGAACACCCAGTTACAACCACAGAACTCAGAGAACACTAGTAGTCTAGTTGATTTCAGCTATATTTACAAACTGGGTCAGTTATGCTTTGCTAGGTGACCCGTCTACATATGGTTGATCCATTTGTTTTGGGAAGCCTCATGGCTAACTAAATTTGACTGATCCACCACTGGACTGTCCACTGCTTAGCGATGCATCACGGTGATTATGGAACATTGGTCGTCTCGGTGTGACGGGTACTCCATGGCTTGCTTCTACTTCCGTCACTGCTAAAGAGAGGTAGGGTACAATGGAAATTCAGCAAAACGTCGAGTATTTAAATGCTGGCATAATTTTTAAATGTAATAATTCAAGGTTGGAATCCTGTGTGAAAATACATATAACATTTAATTGTTTGAAATAAATAAATAAATCAGAATAAATAAATCAGAAGCATGCACAATTAAGTAGTTAGGTGACATTGCAATTTTTTTTTTTTTTGTACTGGGGGTGGAACCCAGAGGCTTTCTACCTCCGGGCTATACTCCCAGACCTTTTTTATATTTGGAAACAGGGTCTCACTGAGTTGCTGAGAGCCTCACTAAGTAGCTGAGGCTGGCTTCGCACCTGCGCGATCCTCCTGTCTCAGCCTCCCAAGCGCGGGGATTACAAGCGTGCGCCACCACGCCCGGCTGACATCACAAATATTTTAATACTTTCAATTCTTATCTGTCAAATTGAAAATTAAAGTGTTACTATCACTAGACTAGGATTAATGGCTACAAAATATTTTTTAGTGGTGCTTAAGAGTAGCTGTAGACACTCTCGGGAACAATAAAACATTTCAAGTTTTGGGGAAATCCTGACTTATTTCTGTGTGGAGTTTAAGGTTTCATTTCCATCATTTCTTCTTTCTTCTTTCTTTTTGTACTAAGGATTGATTGATTCCAGGGGTATTCTGCCTTTGGCTACACCATCAGCACTTTTGATTTTGAAATAGAGTCTTGCTAAGCGGCTGAGAGGCCTGCTAAGTTGCTGAGGCTAGCCTCAAACCTGTAATCCTCCTGCCTCAGTCTCCCTAGTGCTAGGGTTCCAGGTGCACACCACCAGGCCTGGCTCCACTTCATTTGATCACATTGTAACCTGATGGGAGAAGCTATTGGAACTGGTGTGAGAGGGAGAGAGCCAGACAGGCCAAGGGAGAGAAAGCCAGTCAGTACTGCCAATGCGCAATGCAATGCGGACTTCCCTCACTGGGTTCTGGAGAATATGTTTTTTTTTTTTTTTTTTTTTTTTTTGTGGTACTGGGGTTCCTGGAAGCCCTTCTACCTCCGGGCTACACTCCCAGACCTATTTTTACATTTTTATTTGGAAACAGGGTCTCCTAAGCCAGCGCACACGGCTGGCTTCGAACCTGCGCGATCCTCCTGTCTCTGCCTCCCAAGCGCAGGGATTACAAGCGTGCGCCACCACGCCCGGCTGGAGAATATGTTTACTTTACTTTCACCTACAGAGATTCTGGAGCTGGGCCTGCCCGGGGTACCGTGGAAGCTTCTGGTTTGGGCATGCTCCACCAGCTCAGGGTTCCAGGAAGCTTTGGTGTCAAAATGTTCCATTATTCATCTTCAACTTACCCAACAGAGGACATCTGATTGCCTTCAAAATTCTTGTTGCTATAGACATCTCCATTTATACCCGACCCTGTTCACTCATTGGAAAACTAGAATTTTATGTGGTTCTCTCTTTCCTCCCTCCTCCCTCTCCTCTCCCTCCTGCCCTCCTCTTCCTTCTCCTCCTCCTCCTTTTGTATTGGGGATTGAACCCAGGGGCATTATACCTCTGAGGTGCACCCTCAGCTTTATTTTACTTTTTATTTTGAAACAAGTTTTACTAAGTTGCTGAAGCTGGCCTCAAACTTGCTACCCTCCTGTCTAAGACTCAAAAGGACTGGGAATACAGGTGCACCAACACACCTCTTTGAGACCTGTTTTTTGGGGGGGCGGTTTGCGGGTCTGGGGATGGAACCCAGGGGCATATGACCTCCGAGCTACACCCCCTGCCCTATTTTTTATTCTTTATTTTGAAACTGGGTCTCACTGAGTTGCAGAGGGCCTCACTAAGTAGCTGAGGCTGTCCGCAAACCGCGGTCCTCCAGTCTCAGCCTCCCGAATAATGGGATTACAAGCGTGGGCCACCACGCCCGGCTTCCAGCTATTTAATTACCTTTTAAAAAGGGGAGAACTAGGGAATATTATGTTAAGGAAGGTCAGTCAGTCTCAGAAAGCCAAGGGTCATGTGTTTTCTCTCATATGTGGAAGTTAGAGTGAAAATCGTAAAGAAAGGGACTTCAGTGAAACGAGGCGAGACGAGTGGAATAGGAAGGGCCGGCAGAGGGAGGAGGGGAGGAGGAAACGGGGAGCGGAGGAGCGACAGTCCAGACAGCGGGGTTCACGCACGAAGGCGTCACCACCAATCTCACGGCCATGTACAGGGAGGAAGAGGAGGGGAGCCGGTGGGTGCAGAGGGAAACACGCCGGGTGCTGTGTGCATGTGGGTATCACTTGCAACCTCATGGTGATGTGTAAGTGCCGTGTGCCATTAAAAGTATAAAAAAGCCGGGCGTGGTGGCGCACGCTTGTAATCCCAGCATTCGGGAGGCTGAGACTGAGGATCGCGGTTCGCGGACAGCCTCAGCTACTTAGTGAGGCCCTCTGCAACTCAGTGAGACCCTGTTTCAAAGTAAAAAGAATAGCCGGGCGTGGTGGCGCACGCTTGTAATCCCCGCGCTTGGGAGGCAGAGACAGGAGGATCGCGCAGGTTCGAAGCCAGCTGCGCGCGCAGGTTTAGGAGACCCTGTTTCCAAATAAAAATGTAAAAATAGGTCTGGGAGTGTAGCCCGGAGGTAGAAGGGCTTCCAGGAACCCCAGTACCACCAAATAAATAAATAAATAAATAAATAAATAAATAAATAAATAAATAGGGTTGGGGGTGTAGCTCGGAGATAGAATGGCCCTGGGTTCCTTTTCTGGTATTGCAAAAAAAAGTATAAAAATAATAAGAAAAGTTGATAAATTGTCCTTTAGAACTTTGATTTTTTTAAATTTATTTTGTTTGTGTGCATGTGTGTATTTTCGCAGTGGCAGAGATGAGGACAGAACCTTTGTCTCACTCATGCTAGGCCAGCGCCTGCCACTGGGCCACGCCCCCAGGTAGACCTTCAGTGTTTTTAATTCCTAAAGGAGCTTTTTATTTAATGTAAAAATTGTGCCAGTATTATATTATGCCCATATACCAGTGGTTTGGGGTACTATAAAATTGAAAATATTCTGACCAATAACTTAAAGCATAGAATATAGAAGATAAAATAAAAATCAAAGTGCAGCCAGGGGTATGGCTCAGTGGTAGAGTGCTTGCCTATCATGCCAAGGCCCTGTGTTCCATCCTCAAAAAAACTGAACTCTGCATGTGTGTCTGTGTCTGTGTGTGTTTTACTGGGGACTGAATGTAGGAGCATTCTACCACTGAGCTACATAACCAGTCCTATTTTATTTTTTGTTTTGAAACAGGGTCTTATTAGTTGTTGAGGGCTTTGCTAAATTGCTGAGGCTGGCCTGGAACCTGCAGTCCTCCTGTCTCAGCCTTACAATATATTTTAATTATAAAACCAGCAACAAAAAAAAGTCAGAAAGTTATAACACAATACCTTAAGAGTAACTGTTTAATTATCAAGGTGCGCTTTTAAGAAACTCTTAAGCCCTGTAATCCCAGTACTTGGGAGGCTGAGACAGGAGGCCCACAGGTTTAAGGCCAGTCTCAGGAATTTAGTGAGACCCTGTTTCAAAATAAAAAATTAAGAAAGGGCTGCAGCTGTAGCTCAGAGATGTAGCCGCAGATTTGGAGCACCCCTAGTTCAATCTCCGGTACCCAAATCAATCAATAAGTGTAAAATAAAATAAAAAGGGCTAGGTCTATAACTCAGAGGTAGAATGCCTTGGGTTCCACTCCCAGTACCCAAAACAAAACAAAGCAAAAAATAAAAAAGCAAAACAAAACAAACAAAAAAACCCCAAGCTCTTGGAATCTTTAAAAACAAAACTCACAAAAAGCAATTCGCGCACTCTGCCTAGAAGAAAGGCCACCATGTGCACCTCTGTGCGTCGAGGAGTCTGTGCTCTTGAGCGCCCCTGCTGGAGTGCCCGCCCTCGGTAAAGTTGAGGGTTTAAAGAACCATCTTACTTTAAATTGGGACCATTCCTTCCTTCCTCAGCCTCCATCTCCACAATGACAGACTGCATTCAATAATTGCTGTCTTTTTAATTGTTCTAGCTCCAAACTGGCTGATTAGGGAACAGACACAGCTGTCCGTCAAAACGGCGTGGAGCGACTGCAGCGGCCTCCGAGCCCGGGGGAAGTTAATTGCGGTCTCTGGCGCCAGCCTAGCAGGGCTGGGCACAGAGAAGGGACCCAGAAATCCCTCTTAGTGCTTTTCTTTTCTCTTTTTTCTCTGAGCATGTCGTTTGTAACCTGGGGGGGGGGATGTAGTAAACAGCCTGTTAATTAGATTTTCAGATGAAATCAAATCAGGAAGTACTGGAAACACCAGCAGATAAAGAGAAGTGCTGTGCAGGGTTTCTGAGGTTAAAACTATGGAGTGGGTGAAATGAAATAGAATTAAGCCAGACAGGTGGAAGCGCAGTGCTGTGCCGGGGGACAGGGAACGATAGAAGTAAGAAGCAGGAGGGAAAAGTCCAGGAAGCAGACCGGGGAGACCGGGTCAGGACGGGGAGCGGACAGCGAATCAGCCGTGTGTGCCATGTGCCACGGGAGCCGATGTGATCCGGGCCGTGGGCGCGGAGTGATCGCCGTGAGGCAGAGGTGGCGTGCTTTAGTAAATTTGGCAAAAACACACCTGGAATATTGAATTCAGGTCTGCGTGTCTTGGGAGCAGACTGATAGAGGTGAACCGGAGAAAAATCAGCATGAAGCAACAAAAGCAATTAGCAGGCAACTGATTTATGAGAAAAACTGTCTGTGCAATTGGGCTTGAGAAGGTGACAAGAATGGAGAGGACATTTAAATTTAAAAATGAGAACCAGGTGCTGTGGCTAAGTACCTAGGAGGCTGGGATAGGAGGATCACAGGTTTGAGGCCAGCCTCAGCGACTTAGGGAGACCAGCTTTCAAAACAAACAAAAGAAAGGGGCTGGAGGTATAGCTTGGAGATAGAATGCCTCTGGGTTTAATCCCCATTACCAAACATTTTTTAAAAGTACTTTCTAGCCAGGCGTGGTGGCGCACGCTTGTAATCCCAGCGTTTGGGAGGCTGAGACCCCAGGATCGTGGTTCGCGGACAGCCTCAGCTACTTAGTGAGGCCCTCTGCAACTCAGTGAGACCCGGTTTCAAAATAAAGAATAAAAAATAGGGCTGGGGTTTAGCTTGGGAGTAGAAAGCCCCTGCCTTCCATCCCCAGTACCGCAAAAAAAAAAAAAAAAAAAAAAGTATTTTCTGATATTTTTACCTGTGTTAGCCCAGAATTAGTGAAGTATAATTAGAATAAAAGTATGTTCTGTAGTTTAAATCAGAGGACGAAAGTTTACCCGAAGGCAAACTTCTTGAGGACAAGAGCGAGGATTAAAGACTCACTTTAAGGGTCAAATGAAGGTCAAGGAAGTCGCCTTTGCTGCCCTCTTTCCTCTACTGCATTAGACTCGCTGACCTTCAACATGGAGTGTCCAGGAGAACTGCCACCTAGCAGAAGCCCAGGAGCGCCCGGACGCTTGCTTCTCCGCCCAGCAACTCTGGGAGACAGTTTCCAAATGTGGTTTACGTGGACTCTCCGTCAACTGCATATCTGCCCCTAGAATCTGCAGACAGCAACTGCTCAGGCGTGGCCACCATGTGAACACAAGGCTTGATCTTCCCAAGCGTCTCCGCGGGGGCTGGAGGCCCTCAGCCATCCCAGGACTGGCTTCTGGCCGCAAGAGAAAGAGAAATGCAGTTTTCCAGAGATCTCAGAATGCTGGCTGGAGGAGCCGCTAATGAGGCTAATTTGTTCTTAAAATACAAGTTGCTGTGCTTCTTAAATTAAAACGCACTTCTGATGTAAATACAGAAGATATAAATACAAGAAGCAATGTATGCTGATTTTTTTCTTAATTTTGCAATTTGGAGCCCATTCTAGGAGGAAGTGTTTAAAAATGATCTTGTTCTGAAATTTGGGGAGATAGGTACTTCCTAGCTTCAAAGACACGGGAGGACCACGAGCGGCGGCACACTCCTGTAATTACAGTACCTGGGAAGCTGAGTCAGGAGAATTGTAGGTTCGAGGCCAGCCTCAGCAACTTAGTGAGGACCTTGGACACTGAGGGCGGTCCTCTCTCAGAAATAAAAAAGGGCTGTAGGGGTGGCTCAGAGGTAGAGGACCTCTGGGCTCAACCCCCAGTTACAAGCTCACACACACACACACACACACACACACACACACACACACACAGAGAGAGAGAAGAAAGATGGCGAGCTGATGTTTTCCTGGCTAGAAATGACAAAGGGCATTGTCCTAGAGATAATTTTGTAAATTATAATCCTCAACATTCTTATTTGGACATTGAACACAGAGGTGTATACTGTTTTTAAAGTAATAAAAAGGGCACCGTCAAATGCTTTATCAACATTTCAATATTTAATTAAATCTGCCTGCCAGAAAGTTCTTAATGCTAAATCAAAGGGTAACTATCTCTTACTGCTCTCATGTTCTTTCCTATGGGAGGAGTGTTTCTTATTCTTTTCCTTTCTTTTGGGGGATTGATCCTAGGATGCTCTACCTCAGAGCTACGCCCCCAGCCCGATTTTGTTTTGTCACAGGGGGTCACTAAGTTGCTGAGGGTCTTGATAAATTGCTAACGCTGCTCTCAAAACTTTAATCCTCCTATCTCCACTTCCCAAGTCCTGGGATTACTGCTGTGCGCCGCCACACCCAGCTTATTCTTTTCTTTTTGAACAACGTTACAAAGAGCAAAGAGCAGTCTTCAGAGAAATTAAAGCAAACAATGAAAGGAACAACCTTAAAAATTAAACGGCATTAATTTTCTTAAGCTCTTCCATCAGCAATTGAAAATAACATTTGGACCACATTCTAGAAGAAACTGATACTCCCTTAAAATGAGGCAATAACATTTAATGCTTAAACTAGCAAATTAGAGCAGTTATCTGAAGACTCATTCAAGCTGGGCAGGTGATGCACACCTATAATCCTAGTTCTTGGGAGGCTGAGACAAGAGGATCAAAGTGTTGAGGACAGCCTCAGTGGTCTAGCCAGAGCCTCAGCAACCTAGTGGAAGCCTACTTCAAAACAAAAAAAACTTGAAAGGGCTGTGGATATAACTTGGAGGTAGAATGTTCCTAGGTTAAATTTCCAGTGCCATAAGAGAAAGAAAGAAAAAAAGAAGAGAAAAGAAAAGAAAGAAAGAAAGAAAGAAAGAAAGAAGGAAAGAAAGAGAGTAATTTTCTATGTTCTTCATCTAAGGGATTGATGTCAGCCAGGCGTGGTGGCGAACGCTCGTAATCCCAGCATTTGAGAGGCTGAGACCAGAGGATCGCGGTTCGCGGACAGCCTCAGCTACTTAGTGAGGTCCTCTGCAACTCAGTGAGACCCGGTTTCAAAGTAAAAAGAATAAAAAATAGGGCAGGGGCTGTAGCTTGGAGGTAGAATGCCCCTGGGTTCCATCCCCAGACCCGCAAAATAAATTAAAAAATTAATTAATTAAAAATTAAAAAAATTAAAAATAAGGGATTGATGTCCTTCTACCTTAGGCATTGCTTCTTAACTGGTCCCTGAGTTTTCAGCTCGCGGGGCCTTATCTCACCTTAAGCTCAGATCAGGCAACAAGGAAAAAGCTGTGTTATTTACGTGAAAGAACTGATGAATTGGGCCTGAGATTTTGAACAAGCCTACAACAGAAAAACTCTTCCCTTCTGATATCAGCAAATCATATTAAAGCAATTAGAACTTTCATTCCGAGGGTCTTAACTTGCTGGATCTTAACTTGCTGCTCACCAGCTAATCTCTGACGTGGTAACAGACCAGGTGACAGCCACCACAACTTTAAAAATAGGAACACTGGAGCCGGGCGTGGTGGCGCACGCTTGTAATACCAGCATTCGGGAGCTGAGACCACAGGATCGTGGTTCGCGGACAGCCTCGGCTACTTAGAGAGGCCCTCTGCAACTCAGTGAGACCCGGTTTCAAAATAAAGAATGAAAAATAGGGCAGGGGGTGTAGCTTGGAGGTTGATTGGCCCTGGGTTTCATCCCCAGACCCGCCCCCCCAAAAAAAAACAAAAATAGGAACACTGGCCAGGCAGGTGTGGTATCGCATGCCCACAAGCCCAGCATTTGGAAAGTTGAGATAGGAGGACGGCGGATTGGAGGCAGCCTTGGCAACTTGGTGAGCCCCTCAGCAACTTAGCCAGACCCTGTTTAAAAAAAAAATCAAAAGAACTGGGGATGTAGCTGGAAAAACATCCCTCAGTTCAACTCCCACTACCAAAAAATGAGAATAAAGCCAGTCAAATGAAGAGAGCAATTTAATGTGAATAAGGCTTAAAAATGCTTGAGAAACATGATAGCCTGTGCGGGGCTTGGGGCTTGGATCAGTAGTAGAGCATGTGTGAGCTCTGGGTCCAGTTCTCAGTACTGCAGTGATTGCCGCCGCAGCCTTGCCTCCCCAGGGCTTGTCATGGGGTAGGTGGAATAACTCAGGAGGTCCAGACAGAGTCCCTGGGCCGTTCTCTTTTGCTGCCCTCCAAGTGCCGCTTGGCCGCACACCAGTCCCACCAGGCCGGCACTCACGGGGGCAGCGTGGCGGAGCGGGAGGACGGGGGCATGGAGAGTGGCCCGCCTGTGTGTGCCCCTTAGGAGCCGCGCGGGTCGGCAGGACTTGCCTCCCGGAGTGACTGCGGGCATCCTTGCTGAGGCTGGGAAGACGCCCAGTATATGGCAGGCGCTCCGTGTGAGCTCCCTCCCCAGCCAGCCAGCCCGAGTTCTTGCCTGTAAACAACTGAAATTACATTTATGATCTCGCATGGCAGCTGGCTCCTCAGGAGGCTGAGGCAGGAGGATTGCTGGAGGTCGCGTTTGAAGCCAACCTGGCAACGTAACAAAATTCTGTCTCTTAACGCCGCCGCCGCTGCTGTGTGTCTTTGTAGTAGAGTGTATGCTTTAGGAGCATGAGACCCTGAGTTCAATCTCTAGGAAAAAAAAAACCCTGGGTGCGGTGGTGCACACCTGTAACCCCAGGACTTGGGAGATTGAGATAGTAGAATTACAGGTTTAAGGATAGCCTCAGCAACCTAGGCTTTCAGCGGCTTATTGGGATCCTGTTTCAAAATAAAAAATAAAATAGGGCTGGGGGTGTAGCTCGGACATAGACTGTCCCTGGGCCCAGCATCACAGTCTCACACACACACACATACACATGAAATATTGTTCCTGGTATCTAAATTTTTCAGCAGGGAGCATGGAACACCTGAGTTTACCAATTTGCATCTGTGAGACAGAAATGGAGGAGATTGAGCACAATTCTCATTCTAATCCGCTGAAACCCCTATCTGTATGATTATTGTTTTCACGTCAGGTACAGACTGGAGCTGAGCGATACTCCATCTGCTGGGAGTGTCGGGGGCAATAGCTACTGGGACGGCGACGGCAGAGTTAAGGCACTTACACGGGCCTGTGCCCCTCCGCAATCCAACATTTGCTTCTCCAAGTACAGTGAGTTACACAGACAGTACATAATGTGCCGATAATGAAAATAACTCTGTGAAAAGCACGGAAGTAAGTCGGGGCTACTTCCACCCACACAGAGATGAATTTTATGTGCACGCGCCTAGTGGAATATAAATGAACTACTGCAGAGGAGAAATAAGAAACGAGGCTGAGACCTGAGCACTGTTTCTCGCCTCAGTCTCTCCAGAGCCAGAGCCAGAGCTTGGGTGCGGGGATCCCCTCTTTGCCGGGTGGAGCTGCTGTAGGGAGCCCACGCGCTCTGTGGAGGACAGTGCCTCTGGGGGCGCTCGGCACCAGGGCCTGCTTTGCTGTGCACTCCCTAGATGTCCCGCCACGCAGGTCTTTATTCAGGGCACCACCCACTAGCCACTGGTGTTTGTTAATTTTTCAGGTTCTTTAAAAAATTTTTTGGGGTCCGAGCATGGTGGTGCATGCTTGTAATCCCAGCATTCGGGAGGCTGAGACCGGAGGATCGCGGTTCGCGGACAGCCTCAGCTACTTAGCGAGGCCCTCTGCAACTCAGTGAGACCCAGTTTCAAAATAAAGAATACAAAATGGGGTAGGGGTGTAGCTCGGAGGTCAAATGCCCCTGGGTTCCACTCCCAGACCCGCAAAAAAAAAAAAAAAAAAAAAAAAAATTTGGTACCGGGGATTGACCCCAGGGGCATTCTACCTCTGAGCTACACCCTAGCCCTTTTTATTCTTTTTATTTTTTGAAACAAAGTCTCACTAAGTTGCTAAGACTGGCCTCCAACCTGTGGTCCTCCTGTCTCAGCCTCCCAAGTATAGGTTATAGGTGTGGGCCACGGTGTCCAGAAAGGGCAGACAGGAAGCCCGAGGCTCCGGATGGTGCCCACGGGGCTCTGGAGGTGCCCTGGTGCGCTGGCTGAGAGCCAGGTCCTTGAGTCTTCCCCGCGGCTCCCTCTCTGCCCTCTCCCCTGAGCGTTCACTAAATCCTACACCCTGCAGGGTCAAAGGACCCGCTGGCCCCAGTGGCGCCCAGGCGCTGTCCAAGGTACCAGGCGTAGCTCCCGCGGGTTGCGCCCAGGGCTCCACTGTTTCTTCAGCGCCATCTCCTTAAGAGAGAAAGGTCAAAACCAAGTGACCACCACCGGAGAGTTTCAGGACAAACATGCCAGGGGTTGTGACTTTTCACCTAAACATCGCCCCAGAGTTCTTTTGCACTCCAAGGGCAGCACCAAATGGAGGTGTGCTCAGTACACAGAAACGCTTCAGTCCATTGACGAGAGTTGATTCCTGAGCTTCTGCATCCCAGCGCTGTCAGGAGTGTTGAGGACTTAGGAGACGTTCAGTTGTGGCTCAAGCCTTCAGGAAATTTGTAATCAAAATTTTTTTTTTGGTGTGTGGGCCTGAGGATGGAACCCAGGGGCATTTGACCTCCGAACCACACCCCCTGCTCTATATTTATTCTTTATTTTGAAACAGGGTCTCACTAAGTTGCAGAGGGCCTCACTAAGTAGCTCAGGCTGTCCGTGAACCGCGATCCTCTGGTTTCAGCCTCCCAGATGCTGGGATTACAAGCGTGCGCCACCACGCCCGACTCTACAATCAATTTCGTTAATGACGCTTAATGTATACATGTGAACCAACCCAAACAATGTGCAGCTCAATGGTTAATATTTTAAGAGAAAAATAGCATAAATGTTTTCTTGTCAAGCTCTTTACACTTAAAAATGTCTTTGGGTAAAATAAACTTACTTTTTACCGGGAATTGTACCTAGGGATATTCTAACTCTGAGCTACACCCCTGGTTGCTGTTGTTTTTTTCTTGAAACAGGATCTGGCTACGTTGCTGAGGCTGGCCTTGAATCTGTGATTCTCTTGTCTCAGCCTCCCAAGCACTAGGATTGCAGGTGTGCACCACCACATCCAGCCCCACACTCTTTTTCATCTTTTGTGGTGGTTGTGGCAAACACACTTATAAAATTTGCCAAATAGCCTTACCATTTTTAAGGGCATGGCTCTGTGGCATGACTTATACATTTATACAACATACATCACAGAATGTATAGAGACATTGAGGAAGATAGGCAATCAAAGCAATCTCGTGCTTTTCCCAGGGCATAACTTGAGTTCTTATTCAAAGAAGATGGCTAAGACTGGAGTAGATGGTGCACTAAAGTGAAGACATGTCCTTGGCACACCAACAAGATTTACCCAAGACTGGTAATGGCACTTGTAATCCCGGTACTTGGGAGGCAGAGACAAGATGATCACAGGTTTGAGGCCAGCCTCAGCACCTTAGTGAGACCTTGTTTCAGAATAAAAAATGAAATAAGGCAGACTTTGGCCAAAAGTTAAGGTGACAAGGGGTCAGGCGTACTATAAAGACAGAGATTCCAGGCTGTTCTGTCCCATCCCAGACTTTAGTCAGACATTTGCAGGTACAAGTAAAGAGTTGGCATTTTTGCAATATGTGGCCTTCAAGTCCCTGAGAAGTAACACAGGCAACTGTCATCATCATACATACACATCAGATATATTATCTACAGCAGAACTGGTGAGAAACTGGTAATGTCTTTCCCAGCTGTGCGAACTCTAAAATCAGTGATCTTTAAGTTGACTAAGAACAAGCATCGCTAAAGTGTTTATTTAGAGTCCCCTCCCTGTAACAATCTCATCTGTTCACTGAAGCAAACATTCTGCTTCTGTGGTTTTATCAGATTTCATGATAGGTCTGTTGAAAAGCACAGGGCTTGGGAGGCTGAGGCAGGAGGGTCACAGGTTGGAGGCCAGTCTCAGCAACTTTGTGAGACCCTGCTTCAAAATAAAAATTAAAAGGCTGGGAGGGGAGCTCAGAGGTAGGAAGACATGGGTTCAATCTCTAGTAACACACACACATGCACACACACACACATGCACACACACACACGCATGCACACATGTGCTAGGACTGAGCACAAGAAACCAGAACTCCTGAGCTCTAGTCGAGAGCCTGTTGCTTAATTTCCTTGGCAAAGTGATTGTTAGTCTCCTTATCGACAGCAACCATGTGAACACACCTTTCTCTCCATTCAAAGTCTGGTGAACTCACAGAAAATGGAGCTAATGCCCCCTCTTCCTAATCGGCAGAATTTTGTTGAGTCTCAAAGTGAAACATGGTAGCCAGGCATGGTGGCGCACGCTTGTAATCCCCGCGCTTGGGAGGCGGAGACAGGAGGATTGCGCAGGTTCGAAGCCAGCCGCGCTGGCTTAGGAGACCCTGTTTCAAAATATAAAATAGGTCTGGGAGTGTAACCCGGAGGTAGAAGGGTTCCATGAACCCCAGTACCACCAAAAAAAAAAAAAAAAGTGAAACACGGTATAGTGACAAGATGTAAAATGTTGTCAATGAGGCAGAAGCCATTTAAAGAAAATGACATCAAGGGAACCAAAAAATCGTGTTGTAAGAGTTATTCTTTTTGTTGCTTTATTTTTTTGTTTTACTCATTTTATTTCTGAGATGGGTCTCACTGTGTGATCTAGGCTGATCTAGAACTCCTGGGTTCCAGCGGTCCTCCTGCCTCAGCCTCCTGAGGGGCTGAAAGTAGCTGGGCCCACAGGTGCACAGCTCCAAGCCTGGCTTACAAGTTATTCTTGGAGTCCATTTGGCTGGCCTCTTGGTTTTAATTCTAGGCATGGTTAGAAACTGTCACCACGGACTTGAGACTTCTTTTCCGCCCCTGGTCAGTTTGTTTCCAAGAGGGTTTGATCATGACCCCCATCACCTTTCTGCACATACAGCCCCTCAGGTGGCATTTGCATTGAGTGGAACGATTTTTGTTTTCACAGAGGGAAATTTTACAAATAGTGCTTCACTTTTATTTCAGCTTGAGCTGTTTTCTCCTGGGAAAACAGCTTTTTGCTTGGCAAAAATGGAAGTGAAGCATTGGCGAAAACGAAAGGCCGTTTTCGTTGCAAAGAAAACTGCCTTTTGCTTTTGCCAAAAAAAGCAAAACATATGAGACAAAACCACAAATATCTCCCTGTTTGCAAACCTGGGAGACGGGATGTTCCATCAGTGGTGAGAATATTTCCCACACTGCTCTTCTCATTTCTAAAAAAATTATGATTTCAATGGCAAAACTCCTAAGTTACACCTGGCCCACCTCACTACTAGAGGCAAATACCACATATATCATTATTAAACATACAGAACGTATTTTTCATCAAATGTAATTTTGGAGAAGATATGACGCCTACCTTGTAAGATTATGGTCTTCACAAAGTAAAACAAAAGGTACTGAGCCAAGGCGGACCATAGACACTGGGCAAAAAGGTCAAAGAAAGGTGTTGGATGTTTGGGGTTTAATACGGAGGCTGTAGGTGAAGGAATAAGGACCGAAAAAGCGACAATAGAGTCAGGCGTGGTGGTGCATAACTGCAATCTCAGGACTTGGAGGCTGAAAAAGAAGGATGGCAGGTCATGGGGCAGCTGCAGCAACTTAGCAAGATCCTGTTTCACAAAAATAAGAATATTGCTGGAGGTGTAGCGTGGAGGTAGACTGCCCTTTGGTTCACCCCCCCCCCCCAGCACCAAACAAACAAAAAAAACAGCAACAAAAAAAGAATAAAAGGATGGCAGTCCCAATGGGCCGGACACCACTGAGAGGGTGCTGGCCAGCAGTCCTCCCAGCCCTAAGTTCACGGTCAGCCGGCTGTGGGAGGGGTCCGCAGTCAGTGAGCTCAGTTTCCTGGGGGTCTCGCGCCCCTTGTGGGAGTGACAGGATTCAAGGAGAAGACTGCTCGGCTCGCTTTCAGATCAAAACCAGCGTGACAAACAGATCGGAAGTGACTCCCCGACTCCACGACGGCCCGCTCAAGTCGGAGGTGACTGTGGCGTCCTCGGTGGCTGCGGGGAGCTTCTCACGGGACAGCTGACTGGGGCTGCGGCCTGACCCGAGGCCTGCGCGGAGCCCGCACGCTCAGATGGACTCGTGGTCTTTCATTCTTCCCAGCGTACCTGTGAGCAGCCACTCACTGTCTTCTATATTTAAAACATCTCAAGTATAAGCGGGGTGCGGCACACCCTGAGGAATGGATTTGCTCAGGAGGTAGAGTAAGTAAATGTGTGATGTGCGAAGTAGTATTCTGGAGAAGATTAAGTTTTAAAGCTATTCTATGATGAATGTTTTATCAAGTCAGGAAACACTTTATCAAATAAAGACATCTGCCCACATTGGTTTCATACCACTTATTTTCATGGATATTTTAGCGAAGCCTCAAGTCGTGCTTTGCCATTCTTGCTCCTCCTCCTTCAGACCTGGACCTGGACCTTCTGCCTCTCTCTTTCCCTAAGATCAGCCTTTGAGAGAATAAAAACCACGTGTCAGGTACTGGGCTTGGACATCATTCGGCATCCATTTATCAGTTTTCATCCATTTCTGACAATGTGCCAGACACTTGATTTGTATTTGCTTGGTACTAGTAATGGAAGCCACAGGCATTCAACCTCTGAGATGCACCCTCAGGCTCTATTTATTTATTTATTTATTTATTTATTTATTTATTTTGGTGGTACTGGGGTTCCTGGAAACCCTTCTACCTCCGGGCTATACTCCCAGACACCTATATTTTTATACTTTTATTTGGAAATTTGGAAACAGGGTCTTTTAAGCCAGCGTGGCTGGCTTCGAACCTGCGCGATCCTCCTGTCTCCGCCTCCCAAGTGTGGGGATTACGAGTGTGCGCCACCACGCCCGGCTTTTATTTTTTATTTTGAAACAGGGTCTCACTAAGTTGTGGGGGGCCTCACTAAGTAGCTGAGGCTGGACACGAACCCTGTCTCATGATCCTCCTGTCTCAGCCTCTCAAGTACTGGAATTACAAAAGTGTGCCACCATACCGGACTCTATTTTATTTTTTATTGTGAAACAGGGTCTCACTAAGTTGCCCAGGGTCTTGATAAGTTGTGGAGGCTGGCCTCAAACCTGCGATCTTCCTGCCTCAGCCTCCCGAGTAGTTGCCCTCCTGCTTCCTTCTCAGCCCCAACTTTGCAGGGACTGGGCTGAGGTTGCTGCAAGAAACAATCTCACGTGGCAAGTACAAAGGAGGGAGCGCAAGGAAGGAGGGAATCCAGTGGCTCTGACCATTCTCCACCCTGGACTACACCTCCCCGTTAGTTGCTGAGCTTGGCTCCTCAGTAGCCTGCCCCAGCCTCCTGTCGCTTTTGTAACTGCCCAGGATACGGAGTCAGCATCCCATGCCATTTTGCTATATTTAAATTATCTTTCCAAATATGAAAGAAATATTAATTTGACTTAAGCCAAGATTAAACCACTAATTACATATGTGTGTGTGTGCGTACACTATAGATTGAACTCAAGGGTATCCTACATCTTAGCTATGCCCCTAATCCTTTTTATTTTATTTTTTGTAGTGCTGGTGACCAAAACCACAGGCATTCTTCCTCCAAACCACAACCACCCATTCTACTTTATTTGGAAAAAGGATCTCGATAAGTTGCTGAGGCTGGCTTCAAACCAGTCATCCTCCAGTCTCAGCCTCCCAAGTACCGGAATTATAGACATGCACTCCTTTTATTATAGACACCTGGCTCCTTTTAATTTTTTATTTTCAAACAGAGGCTCACTAAGTTGCTAAGGCTGACCTTGAACCTGTCATCCTTCCTTCTCAGCCTCTTAAATACTGGAGTTATAAGTGTGTGCCACAGTTCCTGGCTATTACAAAGTAAAATGTGTAAGGCATTGGGATTTCAAATGCTTTTTTTTTTCTGGGTCTGGGGATGGAACCCAGAGGCATTTGACCTCCAAGCTACACCCCCTGCCCATTTTTTAAATATATTTGAAACAGGGTCTCACTAAGATGCGGATGGCCTCACTAAGAAGCTGAGGCTGTCCATGAAGCGCGATCCTCCAGTCTCAGCCTCCCGAAAGCTGGGATTCAAGCGTGCGCCACCACGCCTGGCTTCAAATGCATTTTAATAACTTTCATATACAAAATGAAACTGCTTCAAAATTCCATCAGTGATCTTATTAATAGTTCATCTTGACGGAAGCTCAAACACAGCCCAATTGGAAACTCTGCTTTCCATCAGATTAGGACTAAGTTGGTTTGTGTTTTATTTTCTATTTACAAATACAGAAAAAGGAAAGGTGTTGATAGGGATATCTGTTTAGACAACTGGCATCCCTGATTTCAAAGTCAACCATTAATAGAACTCATGGAGAGGGTGGCTTTGGTGGGGCAGGGAAAATCAGAATCATTTCTCCATTAAACAATTATTTACTCTCTGCCAGACCTATGCTATGATCTACTATCTAAGACTTTTATTTGTGTGTGTGTGTGTGTGTGTGTGTGTGTGTGTGTGTGTGTGTGAGGGGGGGGAGAGAGAGAGAGAAGAGAGAGAAAGAGAGAGAGAGAGAGAGAGAGAGAGAGAGAGAGACAGACAGACAGACAGACAGACAGACAGACACTGGGGATGGAACCCAAGTTATAGCCCCAGCTCTGTTTTTTATTTTTTATTTTGAAACAGGGTCTCATTAAGTTGCAGAGAGCCTCACTAAGTAGCTGAGGCTGGCTGTGAACCTGTGATCCTCCTGTCTCAGCCTCCCAAGTATCAGGAGTGCAAGCATGCACCACCACGCCTGGCATCGCAAACATATTTTATGTGAGGGGTACTAAGAATTTTAAAGTATAAACTGATCAGGTTTTATGATGATGGACTTTCACCCAAGAAAGACTCCTATGGTCATCTTGTGTTAAAACTCTCGTTTGTGATAAGTTGGGACTAAGTTATCCGCAGCTGTAGTTCAATAGTGCTTTGATCATTTTGGAAGTATTGGATTGAAGGCAATACCATATTTATTTAGCCTGTCCCTTTCAAACAGTGAAATAAAAAGGTGGCACCTGGCCTTGAGACACAGGCAGCTGAGAGCAGGGAGCCGGCAGAGTCACAGCCGTACCTGTGCCGCTGCTACAGCCAGGCGCTTCGGAGGGTATGGTCTGAAGGGTCAGGGAAACACAGCTTCTGGACTTCTTCCAAGAGACATTGAGCTAGTGTCTCTAGGGCTGGGAGCTGGACCTCAGGAAAGCTCTGGGCCTTGGCCATCTGTGGGTCTCTCCTGGGAGCCTGGAGCAGGCCAGGCAGGGGCTGCCCATGTAGGAAGAAGGAAAGAGGCCCCTAGGAAATGGGGCGACGTTGGCAGGACACTAATGTGGACAACTGCTGGAGACAGCTGACGTCCTGGGCTGCAAGAAATAAAATGGCATATTAAGATGAATGTAACTAGTTAACCGATGTTAAACACAAAATTAAAAATAAATTCTCATTAGACATGTTCAGGAAGAGTTAAAAAAAAAAAAAAGGACAAATCCTTGCCAGGGTGAGCTGTGAAAAGAGCCAAGAGTTAGGTGTGGAAGGAGTAAGAAGAGGCACAGCCTTTTAATGTTTTATTTTCAAACAAGCTCTCACTACATTGCTGAAAATCTTCCTAAATTGCCGAGGCTGGCCTTGAACCTGTGATCTTCCTGTCTCAGCCTCCCAACTACTGGGATTATGGGTGTACCACCACACCTGGTGAGTTGTAACCTTTATAATCAACCAGTAAACATAAGTAAATGTTTCCTAAGCCGTGTGAGCCATTTTCGTGTGTTCTCTAACCCCGGGCGGAGGTAGGTGCCCGATCATCTGTAGCCACTGTCAGAAGGTTTCAAGGCCCAGGTGGAGCCAGCGACAGGCCTCGCAGTAGGGGACGGCCTTGTGGGACTGAGCCCTTAACTCTGTGGCCTGTGCCACCTCCAGGAACGTAGTGTGAGAATGAATTAAACTGTGGGACACCCAGTCTCTGCTTGCCAAGAATTAGAGAATTAGATGGTGGGGAATGCATTTTGTGTAAAAAGCAAAGCCTAGTGAACATACTAAGAGCTACACATAGTGGCACATGCCTTTCATTCTAGTATTCGGGAGGCTGAGACAGGAGGATTGCAGGTTCAAGGCCAGTCTCAGCAACTTGGACCTTCTGTAACTTAAAATAAAAGAATGGGGGAGTAGCTCAGCGGTAGACCACCTCTGGATTCGATTCCCAGTGCCACAGAACAAAGCATATTAGTTTTCTCTCGTTGAGGCCCTCAGGCCCCGCCCACATCTCCTTTCTGACTCTGGCATCTGTAGGTCCCCTTCGTCACGTGACACCCCTAAGGCTATCCCTGACCCATGTACCGGCATTTCAGAGATGGCCACTCAACCGGTGTGCTGACCACGCAGAGGTGCAGTTCTGCCGGCGTCCGCGTTGCCCCATGGGTGCTCACGCACCCCTAAGCGGAGGACGTCAGGATGAGAACCAGCGCTCCATAGAAAGCCCCGCTCCGCCCTCTGAGGGTGCAGCCAGCGTGGGCGGCCCTGCTTCTTCGGTGCTATAATGGCATAATGGAGAGGGTTGTCTCTGTGGCCTTGACCTTCCATTATTTTTAAATAGCTATAGCTGAACAAAAGACAAATGAAAACTTTCTCTGCTTGACATTGAAAAAATCCCTGGCATGTCCTATGTAATTCATTAAAAAATTCTCCTTCATCCAAACAATCCTTTTTGTTGGAGGAGGCTGAGTGAGCACGCTCCCTCTGGTCTCAGTGTCGGTGTCTCTGGCCACGTGTGGCTCCAGCTCACTTTCAGTCATTTTCTTAAAATGTAAAGCTCTGGGGCTGCCATGGAGTGTCCTCAGTCAAATGCGGCCGTCTTACTTGGATACTCCATAGAAATTCATCCTGTCTACTATTTTTTTTTCAATTCTAACATTCAGAGTTGGCATTTAACTTTTTTTTTTTTTTTTTTTTTTGGTGGTACTGGGCTTCCTGGAAACCCTTCTACCTCCAGACTACACTCCCAACCTATTTCATACTTTTATTTGGAAACAGGGTCTCTTAAGCCAGAGAGGCTGGCTTCGAACCTGCGCGATCCTCCTGTCTCCGCCTCCCAAGCTCGGGCTTAAAAACTACAAGCGTGCGCCACCACGCCCGGCAGCATTTAACCATTATTTTAAGATGGAGAGATAAACACCAGTGGCTTCTTTCTTTTTCCAGAAATTGAAATGGACCCATTTGATCTAAATCCACTGCTGAATTGTGTACACAGAAATATGGTCTTGGGGTAATTTCCAAGTGATTTTAGCAATCGGTGTAATTGTTGGTCCAGATTTTCTTTCATTGTTGTGGTGGTGGTACTGGAGATGGAACCCAGGGGCATTCTACCTCCAAGCTACACCCCCAGCCCTTTATATTTTTTGTTTTGAAGCAAGGTCTTGCTGACTTGTTGAGTGTCTCACTACATTGCTGAGGCTGGCCTTGGACCTGTGACGCGCCTGTCTCAACCGCCCAAGAACTGGGATGACAGGAGTGCGCCCCCACACCTGGCTTCAATAAATCTTTAATCAGCTGGGCGTGGTGGCGCACGCTTGTAATCCCTGCGCGTGAGAGCTGAGACAGGAGGATCGTATAGGTTCAAAGCCAGCCTCAGCTACTTAGTGAGGCTCTCAGCAACTCAATGAGACCCTGTTTCCAAATAAAATATAAAATGGGTCTGGGAGTGTAGCCCAGAGGTAGAAAGCCTCTGGGTTCCACCTCCAGAACCACACACACACACACACACACACAAAAAAAAAATCTTTAATCATATCTAATGTGTATTACTCATCTCAATGATCTTTCTATTTATTTATTTATTTATTTATTTATTTATTTATTTTTTGGTGGAACTGGGGTTCCTGGAAGCCCTTCTACCTTCAGGCTACACTCCCAGACCTATTTTTACATTTTTATTTGGAAACAGGGTCTCCTAAGCCAGCGCGCGCAGCTGGCTTCGAACCTGTACGATCCTTCTGTCTCTGCCTCCCAAGTGCGGGGATTACAAGCGTGCACCACCACGCCCGGCGTGATTTTTCTCTTTTGAAAGACTCTTTATTCCCTTCCCCAGCCTCTCAACTTGCTCTCCTTCGTAGGCCCAGTCCCCGCGGTCAGCGTCCAGGGCCTCTCGCCCTCGTTGCTGCTCTCCCCTGTCCTCTACAGAGAAGTTAGAAATTCAAAATGCTAACTGAGGTCAGACAGGTATTTTGTTTTTTATCATTATTACTATCTTTGAAATGAGGATTGAACTCAGGGACATATCACCCCCAAGCTACACCTCCAGCCTTCTTTTATCTTTTATTTTGAGACAAGGTCTTACTAAGTTGCTGAGGATGGCCTCAAACCTGTGATCTTCCTGTTTCAGCCTCCCAAGGACTGGGATTACAGGTGTGCACCTCCATGCCCATTGCACCTGTGGTACTGGGGGTGGAACCTAGGCATTCTACCTCCGGGCTATACTCCCAGACCTATTTTATACTTTATTTGGAAACAGGCTCTCACTAAGTTGCTGAGAGCCTCACTAAGTAGCTGAGGCTGGCTTTGAATCTACGCGATCCTCCTGTCTCAGCCTCCCAAGCACTGGGATTATAAGCGTGCGCCACCACACTTGCCTTGTACCTGCTTTTGATGTTCATGTTTACTTAGGGTCTGGGGTCTCCAATGCTATGACCAGGACTAAAGAAGTCAAATTGCAGGACCACCACCCAGGCCGCCATGCCCACCTCCCTCAGGTCCAGCAGGGTGTGGGGATGTGCCCTGGATCCCCAGGGCTGGGCCCTACACCCACACTTTGTCCTGGAAACCCAGAGAAAGCTGGACTAGACTCATGTCAGGGAATGCTGCGCTCACTCCCCAGCTTAGGCCAGCACTCCCGACCTGCTTGACTGACCCATGTGCCCCCTGGAAGCTAGCTGCCACCTCTGAGGCTGCTGAGAGGGCCAGCGTCCCAGCCTGGGTCCTGCTCCTGCCTCGTGGTGTCCCAGCTCCACACAGCCTGGGCAAGCTCTGTACCGAATGACTCGAGACAGGACACAGGGAACTTTGGCAGCCCCTCCATGCCCCTTTAAACTGCGTGAGCAGTCACATCTGAGTCGAGTGTTCTAGGGTAGAGGGGCTTCTATAACCAGCAAAACCCCCAAACAAATCAAAACAGGGAGACACAGAGACAGAGACACAGAGAAAGAAAAGGAAAGGAAAAAAGTAGTATATGCTTGGTTATGTCAATACCCTAATTCACTAATGAGCCCACAGATTTGGATAACTAGGAGTTAACTGCATGATAATTACACCTTGCTTTTACATAGTGCTTATGCATTTTATTTTATGGCAGCCATTTATTGACAAGATCAGGCAGGTTTGGGTGGTGTGGCTGTAGACGTGGTGATAATGTGTTAAACAGAGATCTGTACACATACTTACATATTTTAAAGCATTATTATTATCATCTTGTTTTCATTTTTACAAATAAGTCCTGAGGCCCCACTAGTAAGATGTTGCCATAAATTCTGAACAGATTAGAACTTTTGTCAGAAAGGCTTACAGATTTGTTTTGCTGGATGTAAGACTCATGAGAGTCTCCAAAGAAATTTCAATGTAGCTGGGCACAGTAACATGACTGCAACCCTAGTTCTTGGGAGGCTGAGACAGGAGGATTGCGGGCTTGAGGTCAGCCTTGGTAACTAAATGAGACTTTATCTCAAAATTTAAAAAATGACTGGGACTGTATCTGGTAGGTAGATTGCCCTTGGGTTTGATCATTAGTACCTGTCTCCCAATTCCAGGGTCAAATATTAAAACATGATATTGATGGATATGTCTATGCAGTGAATTGTATGTATTTCTTTTTCTGTGATTTTACTTTTTTATTTTCAACAAAAGTGAATCATTACCAATGATATCTACACATATGATTGAAAATTTATAGTGTAGTTGACTACAGTATCATTGATTTGACCAATGTATTTATGATACCACTTAGAGAGTTAGTAGATCAAAGACCAGTCTTTTCCTGAGTAGAATGACCTGGTTGTTTTTTCATGTTAAGTTGTTCCAAACAATACGGAAAGAGAGAAAATGTGTGGTATTCATGCTATCTCCCTGTTTGTACAAGCTTCACTAAAAATATTTTGGGAGGGCTACTAGAGGCTGAACCCAGGGGCATTCTACCTTTGAGCTATAGTCCCAACCCTATTTATTTTTTATTTTGCGGCAAGGTTTGCTAAGTTGCTGAGGGTCTAAGTTGCTAAGGCTGGCCTTGAATTTGCTATCTTCCTGTCTCAGCCTCCCAAGCACTGGGATTATAGGCATACACCATTGTGTCTGGCACTAAAAATATTTAATAGCAACACACTTCTAACTTCTGATTTAGCAAGATTTTTTTGGAGGGAAGCTATATCAACTAAGATGTTTTGGCTATAAGAAATAGGAAACTCTTGACCGAATATAGCTTTAAAAATATGTATTTATGTTTATTGGGAATAAACATGTTATTCTAAAGTTGAAACAATTTTAATAACAAAATAAATAAAAAAGTTTTGGATTATAACACAAAGTAAAAATATATGTCCTCAAGTCCATATTGATTTGAATAAATAAGTAAATGGGTGGGAAAGAAAAATCTGCCTTGCTAAAGAATTCCAAATAATTTATGTAAATACTCTGCCCATGAAGGGGTGGAGCATAACTCCCCACTTCTTAAATATGGGTTGCATGCAGTAATTTCTTTCCAATGAGCACAGTATAGAAAGGAGGAAAAGAGTAAACTTACAGTGGAAAACCCAGCCAACAGTACCTTAGACAGGAAGTCAAAGTCAGGACCAGTACTGAAGAGCCATTTGGAAAGTATGTGGCAGCCATGGTCTGGCTCTTGAGTAGTATTCCCCCAAGGCCCATGTCTCAGACTGGCCCCAGGGTGATGATGTTGGGAGGAGGGGGAACCCCTAAGAGCTGGGGCCTAGTGGGAGGTCTCTAGGTGATTGGAGCGTGGCCTCAGAGGGGCTGCAGGACTTTGGTTTGGCCTCCTGCCCACGAGGTGAGAAGCTTTGCTGCCACACTCTCACCATGATGTGCTGCCGTACCCACAGCCCAAAAGAAATGGGCAGGCTGCTCAGGGGCCGAAACCTCCACAACCATGAACCAAGATAAGTCAGTTCACTTTTTTTTTTTTTTTTGGTGGGGGGGAGTAATTGAAGATTGAATCTAGGGGCATTATACTTCCAAACTATACCCAGTGCCTTTTTAATTTTGTTAAGGTTCTCCTTAAGTTGCTGAGGCTGGTGTTGAACCTGCAATCCTTCTGTCCCAGACTCCCAGGTTCTGGGATTACAGGTACACACCACTGTGCCTGGTAAACCTTTTCACTTTACACATTGAGTTTTCTTAGGTATGTGTTGCAGTAACAGGAGGCTAACATGGATGATTGATAGGAAGTGAAGAAAATGCTCCTCTACCCCCAACCCTGACCCCTATGCAGTCAGGAGAAAAGCCGCAGACAGATCCTGGTGAGGAGGTGTTCTACAAAATACTCTTCAGTCTGTCAAGGTCCTCCGGAGCAGGGCAAGCCTGCTAGAAACAGTCCGCACCCTGAGGAGCCTGAGGACACATGTGGACTAATGCAATGTGGTAGCCTGAGAGGAAAAGGACATTAGGTAAAACTAGGACGTCTGAAAACCTGTGGACTCCACAGAGGTAGTGATAATGTGTCAATGTGGGCTCATTAATCGTAACAGATGTGCCATATTAATGTAAGCTGTTAGCAGTAAGGGAAGCTGGATGCGGGATGTGTGGGAACTCCACAACATCTTCTTAATTTTTCTGCATAGTAAAATTGTCCTAATAAGAAAGAATATTTTTGCTTGTTTTAGCGCTGGGGATTTAATCCAGAAGCATCCTACCTCTGAACTATGCACTCAGCCCTCATTTATGTATGTATGTATGCATGCATGTATTTATTTTTAATTTTGAAAGGTCTCTCTAAGTTGCTGAGGGTCTAGCTAAGTTATTGAGGCTGGCCTTGAACCTGTAATCCTCCTGTCGTAGCCTCCCAAGAACTGGGATTATAGGCACTCATCACTGTGCTTATAATTGGCAAGAAAGAGTAATTTTAAACGTTTTATCTTGGCCAGGCGTGGTGGTGCACGCTTGTAATCCCAGCATTTGGAAGGCTGAGACAGAAGGATCGTGGTTCGAGGCTGCCTCAGCTACTTAGTGAGGTCCCCTGCAACTCAGTGAGGCCCTGTTTCAAGATAAAGAATTAAAAAAAAAATAGGGCTGGGAGTGTAGCTCGGAGGTAGAATGCCCCTGGGTTCCATCCCCAGTAACACACACTCACATACACACACATACGTCTCATCTCAGCCAGGTGTGGTGGCGTACACTTGTAATCCCAGCATTTGGGAGGCTGAGACAGGAGGATCGCAGTTCGAGGACAGCCTCAGTTACTCAGTGAGGTCTTTTGCAACTCAGTGAGACCTTGCCTTGTTTCAAAATAAAGATTACAAAATAGGGCTGGGGGCATGTTATTTTGGAGGTAGAATGCCCCTGGGTTCCATTCCCAGTACTGAAAAATATAAATAAATAAATAAATTAATTAATTAACAAAAATAAGAGAGTTTAGCAGATCAGTGATCTGGGTGTCTGGGGTTCTTTCCATCTGCCTGCTCTGCTCCCCTATCACGGAGGACCTCAGTTTGTGTCGTGGGTGTGACACGGGCAGACAGGGAAGCACAAAACATGAGGACAGGCTCTAAGTGCCCAGGAGCTCTCCCCTGGAGGCCACTGGCCAGAGCTGGTGACAGGCCTGGGCCTGAGCCCTCCAGACAAGAAGTGGTGCTGAGCTGGGCTAGTGGTGCATGCCTGCCATTCTAGTGTGTGGCAGGCTGAGACGGGAGGATCACAGGTTTGAGGACAGTCTCAGCAAATAGACAAACTCTCAGCAACCTAGTGAGAATCTGTTTCTAAATTTAAACATAATTTTTTAAAAAGACTAAGGATGTAGTTCAGAAGCAGATGCCCCCTGTATTCAATCCCTAGTACTGCAGAGAGGGAAAGAGGGAGGGAAGGAGAGAGAGAGAGAGAGAGAGAGAGAGAGAGAGAGAGAGAGAGAGAAGATAAAACAATATCCTATCCAAAGGCAAATGGTAGAGATCAATGCCACCATGAAGACCTGAAGCATCCAGGGATCGCAATGCTCATTGGGACCCTTGTTTAATTTTTCATTCTGGTTACAAATCCAGACAGATTCTGGAGGACACTGGGTATTACAGACTCAAACTCAAGCAAGTGATAGTTCCACACGACCTTGGGCACAGGGTATGTGGCCTTTTCCCTCTTTGCCAGAAGGTACCACTTAGCAGCAGCTTGCACTGCCCTGGAGTGGGTAATAACATACGTTTACTGCTTGGCCGGACCTATATGAACTTCTGCTGTCTGCAGTAAGTTAGTAAAAAGGGATTTATGAGTGTCTGGACATTCAAAGGAAATCCACATCAGCCCACCAATTTGATGAGTGAAGTTAACAGGTTCACATAAACAAGATGTGGCAAGTGGATAGAGACCTTGCTGACTACTACCTGCCGACCCCTGCCCAGGGTCCACCATGTCTGTGGTGACTATGCGGTAGAGGGTGTGGTTGTTTGTTTCAGACTCTTTGCAGTACTGGGGTTGGACCCCAAAGGCATTCTATCTCTGAGCTACATACACCCTTAGCCGTTTTAAAAAAAATTTTTTTAGTCTTTTTATTTTTTGAAACAGCGTCTCACTGAGTTGCGAAGGGTCTCACTAAGTAGCCGAGGCTGTCTGTGAACCACAATCCCCTGGTCTCAGCCTCCCGGATGCTGGGATTATAAGCGTGCGCCACCATGCCTGGCCTGTTTCAGACTCCCTTCACTGGGGAGGGAGTGACTTCCCTGAAGGCCCTCTGGGTTCTGGAGGTGCTATTCCCCCAAGTGAAAACTCTGTTCTGAGACATTTGCCAAGTGGCATGGAGGGCTGTCAGCATCTAGGGGGGCCCAGAGCAGCAGGAAAGGGCTCTGTGTCCACTTTAGGTGGCAATGTGATGGCCCTGCCATTTGGATTGTGTGGCCAACAGCCCTCTGTTATCAGAGGTATCTGGTGGGAGAAGATGCTGTGCAGAGTTTTGGTGAGCCAACAGGAGACTCACAATGAAGACCCCGGGGTTCTGGAGCGACGCCATGCCATCTGCAGCAGAGAATTACATATCATCTGAAAGAATAGCCCCTGGCGCAGTAACGGGCCCTGGTTGGGATGGAGTACCTAATCAGGGGACATCAAGTGACCGAGTGGCCAGAGCTGCCCATGATGACCTGATTCCATCTAACCCGTCCAGCCATGAGGTCAGGCAGGCCCAGGAGCACTCAGCATAGGGCAGGAGTGGTACGTCTGGGATCTAGCCTGAACAGGGGAAGTGGGCACCAGGAAGCTGCATGAACAGGTGGCCCAGACCCTCATGTCACCCAGTGCCGACATCAGCTCCTTCTCTCAGTTCACATCTGAGTGCTGTATGATACAGAGAAAGAAAAGGGCAGCCTGCTGGGCATGGTGGTGCACGCTTGTAATCCCAGCATTTGGGAGTCTGAGACCGGAGGATTGTGGTTCACGGACAGCCTCAGCTATTTAGTGAGGCTCTTTGCAACTCAGTGAGACCCTGTTTCAAAATAAAG